>NC_056733.1:873433997-873653997 GCF_019279795.1 Protopterus annectens
ATATAAGATATATCCTACACTGATCAACTACATTGCAGTGACAGACCACATTGCAATTAAGCCATGATAAAGGACAGATTATTTTCCCAGGGATAAAAATTCAAAGGGGGATATTCCAGGATGACACTTTTGTCACCGCTGGTATTCTGTCTTGCCCTTAAGTCATTAAGCTGTTACATAACAGCTTAGGTCATGGCTATAATTTGGCTCCTAGAAAGCAAGTGTAAAGACTTTTCATGATGTCCTTCATGGATGCATCTGCAGTCATAACAAGTGGGTTGTCCTGTCGTCAGGCAGCCCTGCAGTCGGCCGGATTCCAAAGTCCGGGTCCGGCTTCGGCTGATGTCGCACTCCACCCGACGTCATCTCTGTTGGTCTTCGGGTATAAAAGCATCAGCCGACGCCATTTTCCTCAGTCTTTCTTGCCGCGTGGCGCCCGAAGCAGAAGCTGTTCGCAAGTGCCGGTCGGTCGGATCCAGAGATTACTCTACCGAATACTACTTCGAAGACTTCTAAAGCTAAGTACCCCGTTGGGGACTCTTTCTTGCCTCAGCCGATGTCAGAAAAAGTTAACAATTGTTTAACCTGTGGGAAACAAATACCTCATAAAGATTTCCACTCTTACTGTCTGCCTTGTTTAGGCCCAGCCCACGACGTAGCAGCCTGTTCGGCCTGTGCCTCTTTCAACCGACGAACGCTTAGGCGTCGGAGTTTGCAGAACAGTTTTTCGGTTCTGATTTTGCGTACATTATGCCGTCGGATCCTCCGACTACCCAATCTACCAAAAAACGCAAAGATAAAGACCGACACTCGCGGTCCGCGGTTTCGGCTGAAACCACGGTAAAGCAAACCGCGAGTGTCTCGGTTTCGGCCGAAACCGAGAAAACTGATCAAAGTACAGCTGAACCTATTCTTACAACTGAGGCCCCTGCTACAACTCTTGAATCGACCTCAGAAATTTTACCCACTACGGTGGTTGACTTATCAGACACCATCCCCTTGGATGTCTCTACCCCAGCACGTGGTGCTGCTAGGCCTCCAGCAGCCATGTCCATTAAGGCCTTTGCCAGGGCTAAAGCAGCCAAGACTACTAAAACAGTGCCTGTTAAACCCCCCACATCCAGGTCCTCTTCTAGTTCTCAAATGCTTTCTTTGGCAGAAGATTTAATTTCTTTAATTAGAGGATCTCAATCTCACCCAGACAGGGCCTCTCAGCCCCCAGAAAAGAGACCTAGGGCAGAGCCCCCTGAGCCAGTGTCTTCTGATGATTCTGCTGATGAATCAGACATAACTGACCAGCCAGAGGCTCCCTTCTCCAATTTTGAAGATTCAGATGCTGAAGAATCCATTCCAGCTGCTTCCCCACCAGAAGAATTCTCCTTTGGGGAAACCTTGCATGCCATGCGAGAACAGTTCCAATGGCAGCAACAGGATTTTTCAGACTCCAGAAAAAGACTTAGGACCTTTCTGCACCTCCCACAGCACAGGCCCTTAGCTATACCTCCTGTTCTCTCTGTGGTGGATGATGCTTTCAATGATGTTTGCTCCGCTCCAGATTCTTTACCCCCAGCCCCTGCCAAACCAGATAGATTTTACAGGGTGCCAGATACTCATCACCACCTTTACAAGGCCCCACTTGCAGACCCAGAAACTATATCCCAGGGTCCCAAGGCAGTAGTGGCGACCACAGCTAACAACCCTATTCCTTCTGAAAGGGAAGCAAGGTCATTAGACAGATGGGGTAAAAAGGTCTACACTTCAGCTACTCTCTCAGCTAGAGCTTTAAACTGTCAGTTTCACATGATACAATACCAAGAGTTTATGCTTGATCAGTTAACTAAAAACTAACCACTGATGAATCTCTTGATAAGAAATATGTATTAGAGATGGTAAATAACATACAACAGGTTAGCAACCATTCTTTAAAATGTGGCTATGATGCACTGGAGGCTTCATTTAGATCAGCCATGACAGGCACAGTGATAAGAAGGCATGCATGGCTAAAGGAACAAGCTTTACCGGATCATGTTAAAGCTAAGTTGCTAGATGCTCCTATGGACAAGACAAGTTTGTTTGGTACACCTGCCCAGCAGGTTATGAAGAAAATGGAAGAAAAGGCAAAATCTGTTCAAACTGTTAAAGATTTCTTGCAGGTTCAACCCCAAGGTTTAGCAGGAACTGGCCTGCCAAAATTGGTCCTTTCCTGACTCCACAAAATTTCAAAGGGGCAGGAATAGACATTCCAGAGGCAGAAACCAATCCAGAGGAGGTGCCTACAGAGGACGACAGTGGCAAGGTAACAACAGAGGCACAGACACAGCCACTGCCACTACATCAGCACAACCACAGTGACTTAATCCTAAATCCGCCTACCAGGGAACAAATAGCAGCTCCTCTAGGCGGAAAGTTAACCTTATTTTCAAAGAACTGGCACTACATAACAAAAGACAAGTGGATTTTACAAACCATAGATCAAGGTTACCGGTTTCACTTCCACACTTTACCAGTCAAAAGAGGAATGCCAAATCTACCTCCAAATCAAAAACAGAGGCTCTACGCCAGATAATGGAGTTAGCAAACATGAGAGCTGTGGAAAGAGTGCCAACAGCAGAACAAGGAAAGGGGTTCTATTCCAGACTATTCCTAGTTCCAAGAAAGGAAAAAGTTGGAGACCAATTCTCGACCTGTCCACCTTAAATACATACATCATTGTCCCAAAATTCAAAATGCTGACCCTACAGCAACTTCTTCCCATGCTGGGCAAGGAGTCTTGGCTGGTAACTCTAGATCTCAAGGAGGCATACCTGCACGTCCCCATTCGACCAATCTGCAGAAGATACCTCAGATTTCTTGCAGGATCAGAGCACTATCAATTCTCAGCATTGCCCTTTGGCTTATCTACTGCCCAGAGTATTCACAAAATGCCTGGCATCAGTAATCGCCCATTGCAGACTACAGGAATTCAAATTTACCCATACCTGGACGACTGCCTGCTACAAGGGGACAACAAAAGCAAGCTGACAACAGATTTACAAAGGGTCATTTACTTGCTACAAGGACTGGGATACACAGTCAATTTACAAAAGTCAAGGCTGATACCATCCCAAACAAGGACATTCTTGGGCTGAATTGGACACAGTACAACAAATGGCATTCCTGACTACAGAAAAACAAAAGAACTTCCTCTTTACTTCTTGGCACTAACAAAACTGAACAAGTTAACAGCAAGAAAAGTTCTGCAGGCCTTGGGCTTCATGGCATCATGCATAATCTTGGTCCCATTTGCCAGACTACATATGAGGAAACTACAGTGGTACCTAAAGAATTTATGGTCCCAACACAGACACAGTCTAGAAACAGAAATCCCACTAATTCCATGCTTAAAACAGGAGTTCCTATGGTGGGCTCAGGCATGCCAGTCAAACCCAGGCCTACCCTTTCGCAGATGTCAACCAAGCCAGACCATCACAACAGACGCTTCAGACCTAGGATGGGGCCCACATGCTGGACAAATGTGTGCAAGGATTGTGGACACAGGATCAACTTCACCTGCACATCAATCTAAAAGAAATGCTGGCAGTAAAACTGGCAATCCAAAAGTTCAAACCATTTCTCAAAGAGGGCCAGTTGATGATAAGGACAGACAACACCACAGTCATGTGGTACATCAACAAACAGGGAGGCACTCATTCATACCCCTATGCAGAATGACCTTGGAGCTGTGGTCCCTGGCACTCAGCTACAACATTCAGTTACAGGCAATATTTGTACCGGGGAAAGACAATACTCTAGCAGACATATTAAGCAGAACCACTTCGGATGCTCACGAATGGAAGCTGCACCCGGACATCTTCAAGACCATCTCAAAGAAATGGGGAATGCCACAGATAGACCTATTCGCATCACCTCTCAATCACCAGCTCAGAAAATTCTGCACAAGGACATTCCACCCACTAGCATGGAAAGTGGACTCACTCTCCTTCAACTGGAAAGGCCTAACAGCATATGCATTCCCACCTCTTCCTTTGATACACAAGGTACTACTAAAAATCAAGGAAGAACGTCCAAGGATAATCCTGATAGCTCCAAACTGGCCAAGACAACACTGGTACCCACTACTGAAGAGCATGTCTCGGAACAATATGTGGCCAATACCCCTGATGCCTTTGATGTTAACTCAGAACAACTACAGCATCATACATCCAAACCTAAAGACGCTGCAACTGACTGCATGGAACATCACATAGCAGCAGCTAATCCAGAACTTTCCCAAAGAGTTAAAGACATTATTCTTGAAGCACGCAGACCTTCAACAAGAAGGAACTATGCTGGAAAATGGAAAAGGTTTGTCATTTGGAGTACGGAAAGAGGAAAAGATGTGTCAAACATAGATATGCCTAACATTCTGGAGTATCTGGCGAACTTCTTCATTCAGGCCTGTCCTACTCCTCCATCAAGATACATGCATCAGCTATTTCAGCAGAATACAGCTTTGATCCACCTGTTTTTCGCACCCTTTGCTCAGGCAGTTCCTCAGAGGAATCAAGAATGTAAAACCTCCAAGGAAACCACCATTACCAGCTTGGGATTTAAACTTTGTGCTAGAAAAGTTGACACTCTCACCCTTTGAACCAGCAGCAACAGCAGACCTACAACACCTGTCATGGAAAACTGCTTTCCTACTGGCAATTACTTCAGCAAGGAGGGTTTCAGAACTACGGGCCTTAATGGCAGTGCAACCCTTCCTAATCTTCCACCAAGATAGAGTGTCCATGAGGACTAATCCTACATTTATGCCCAAGGTGGTATCCAGAGTGTCTTTAAACCAGGCAATCCACCTACCTACCTTCTTTCCCAACCCACAAAACAGAGGGAAAGAATACTGCATACCTTGGATGTACATAGACAGCTACGCTTACTACTTGGACAGAACAAAAACAGCAGAAAGACTGACCAACTTTTTGTAGCCTATGCAACAGGAAGGGAAGGAAAAGCTATTTCCAAACAGACAATCTCCAAATGGATAGGAAATTGCATACGATACTGTTACTCCTTCCATGGAAAACCAATTCCACAGAACATAAGACCTCATTCTACAAGGGCAACAGCCACTACCACAGCCTTCTTACGAGGAGTGGCAACCAAAGACATTATTGAGGCGGCTACTTGGACCTCCGTGCATACATTTGCCAAGCATTATAATTTGCCTCTATATTCCAGATCCCGAGCAAGGTTTTGCCACTGCTGTACTGCAAGGGATCCTAAACACACCATAATCTACTTTTATCCTCCTCCCCTAGTTGGCTATGGTATTCTACCCACTTGTTATGACTGCAGATGCATCCATGAAGGACATAGTACAGTTTTGTACCTACCATAAATGTAGATGTCCGAACTGGATAGCATCTGCAGTCAGGATTACCCTCCCTCCTTCCCCTCTGTGGTACTCCTAGGGTGTTTACCCTCCTAATAGCTAACTGTTGGGGAGTCTTTATGGTGTATTTGTTTGTATATATGTACATATATGCTTATTGTTGTGTTTACCTCTATCTATTTGGAAACATTGGCATCTATCCAAATTTTAGCCTGCAAGAGGGCTACTGGCATCTGGGGCAAGAAACACTGAGGAAAATGGCGTCGGCTGATGCTTTTATACCCGAAGACCAACAGAGATGACGTCGGGTGGAGTGCGACATCAGCCGAAGCCGGACCCGGACTTTGGAATCCGGCCGACTGCAGGGCTGCCTGACGACAGGACAACCCACTTGTTATGACTGCAGATGCTATCCAGTTCGGACATCTACATTTATGGTAGGTACAAAACTGTACTTTCTCTTTGTTGATGATTTAAAACTGTACAGCTCATCAGATGAGGAACTGAAGGCACAACTGTAAGTTGTCAAAACTTTTTCAGATGATATGCCATCTGGTCTTGATAAATGTGCAAAAGCAACCTTTAAAGCAGGAAAACTGCAGCACCAAAAAACAAACAAAAAAAAAAAATGTTTCGGACAAGAATGTCATATAAAACAACTTGAGCAAGGGGGAGTGTATAAATATTTGGGAACTGATGAAGGATCAACAATAAAACGTGAACAAATGCAAATAAAGCTTAGGAATACTTTAAAAGACTTGAATCAATCCTGAAAACAATGTTGACATCTAGGAATAAAATTCAAGCTGTAAACCAATTTGCTGTTCCTGTCCTAACTTACAGTTTTGGACTGATTGTCCCCAAAACATGTTGGATAGATTAGACAGGAAAACAAGAAGAATGCTACATGCTCACCAAATGATTTATAAAAATCAGTGCATAAGAAGAGCATATATTCCCCGTTCCGAAGGAGGGATGGGCCTCCTTGAAATTGATTACATGTATAGATCTGCAGTCGTGGGACTGCACACATATCTGCTGACCTCACAAGACCCAAACGTAGTGAAAGTTTTGAAACATGAGAATAAATGTAAGATGATGTCTCTGCTTAGTCTAGCAGAAGCATATCGGTGTGAAGCAGGAATGGAAATCAAACCAGAAGTAGATAAAAATCAGGCAGCAACTAAATGTGCCAAAAAACAAAAGAAAGAATAGAAGGTGAAGGATCAGATGAGAAGGCATGAAATGTGGAAAATGCATATAGTTGCAAGTATAGAAAACATAGAAGAACCTCATGCTGATCAGGATCAAATGCAGGAATGATTATGGAGAGGCAAATTCAAACCAAAAGATGAAAGGTTAATATTGGCGGTTCAAGATAGTGAGCTTATGTACATGGTGGTTTACAAAGTGCATTGAACATGTGGGAGAAACAGACAAATGTAGGTTTTGTAAAACAGAATTGGAAACAGTTGCACACCTTGTTGCTAGTTGTGACATACTAATGGCAGAAGGATTGTATACTGAAATAATAATTTGGTAAGACTGTTGCACTGGGAATTGTACCAACATTATAATATGGAAGTGGCTTGAAAACATGAGCCACAAAGCATCATAGAAAGTGATGGTCTACATCACATGGGATCACCCATTATGAGAAAAACAGATGTAGTGGTCCATGAAAAGAAGACAAAAGTAGCATTGATCATTGAAATTGCTACACCCAGTGACTACAGTGTCTTGTGTACAGAGAGAGACAAAGTAATAAAATATCAAGATTTGCAGGCAGAAACTAAAGCAATGTGGAAGAAAGATACCCAGTCAGTTCCAACAGTAGTAGGAGCAATGGGTCTTATAATAAAGAATCTAAAATCATAATTAGATATGTTGCCAATATTTGTAACTCGGTACAAATTGCATTGGTGTGACCTGCTCGGGTGGACCAGTCTTCCAATTCATGGAGAAGGCTCTTGCGTCTGTTGGTGATCCTGTGCTATCAGTGCCCCTGGCCTCCTCTGGACCGCAATTTACACAAGCCACCCCTGGCAGACACCGGGCACAAGGGCCTCAGGACACACTCCCACAGGAAGCCTGTTTTGTGCTGTCTTTCCCAGATTCTCCCCTGAGGAAGTTCATCGCAAAAGTTCATGTAAGAGGAAGCACGTGGACTCCCCAGAGGAGTCCCTCACAGAAGACACAGACTTTGATGATGGGGAAGGGTCCACTCGGTCATCCTCTGAGGTATCCTTTGAAGATATCCTCAAAATACTTAGAGAGGTGAATGGTGGCCCTCTAACCTGACCTCTGAAGAGTCTGTGTTCCTGCAGGCCTTTTGTGCCCGGCCCCCTACCTCCTGGGTTACTCCACCTGCCGATGACCTTGTCCGGCTCATCGTGCAGTGTGCATAGAAGGCTCCTGACACCGTTGACGCCATTCCCCGCAGGCCAGATAAAATCTTGTCCCCTCCAGATAGTGATCCTCACTGGTCCAAAGGTCTTCCTGTAGATGCCTTGGTGGTGGCAGCCGCAACAAAAAAGGATCTGGCGGAAGAAAGCCAGACTGTCCACCCACCCAACAAAGAGTCCCGGGCGCTGGACAGATTAGGGAAGTGTACTTTTGCATCAGCAACTTTTGCAGTCAGGTCCCTGAATTATATGACACATTTTACCAGGCTTCAGAGGGACTTAATTTCTGAGCTCTCTGAAACTTTGGCCGGAGTTGTGTCTGATGAGGTCCGGGACAAAATGGCCTCACAGTTAGCCACCCTTGAATCGATCTCTAACTCCTCCATGTGTCTGATTTTTCATGCATCAGAAGGAGCAGCTAGAGCAGCAGGTGCAGGCATTGTCCTGAGGCGGCATGCCTGGATGCGCTTGTGTGATTTCATGGAACCCTTCAAGGCTTCCTTTCTGAATGCTTCCATTGAAGCCTCTTTGTTATTTGGACCCAAGGTAAAAGACACACTGGCTAGATGTGAAAAGGACGGTAAGACCCTTTCTGCTGTGGGTGTCCATTATTCAGAAACCAGAAGAGTGGAAAGATGTGGCACAAAACGTCTCAAGGTTCTTTCCATGACACACGAGCCGAGTTTTCCCCTAGAGGCAGAGGGGGAATCTCATATGGAAGACACCCCATTTGGGGCAGAGGAGGCCCGCATAACCAGGGTTCCAGAGATTCTTTCTCTGGCCAGTCCTACCAGCGCTCCTGAAGAGCGGCCCAACTGCTTTCCTCTGGGGGTAATTTTTCTTTGTACCCTTCTGCCTGGCTAACCATTATCACTGATTCTTGGGTATGAGAGATAATAACCAGAGGTTATCATATTCTCTTCGATCTTTGTCCCACCCCCCTAAGAAACTTATGTGATGTTCCACCCAGTCAAAGGGAAGAAGCAGCATTAAAGATTTCAAAGCTGCTAAGAAAAAGAGTAATCCAAATAGTCCCACCAGACCAGATAGGATCTGGATTCTACTCTGGATTATTTTTGGTGCCAAAAAAGACTGGGGACTGGAGACCTATTTTGGATCTCGGTGTGCTAAACAAATTCGTAGAGGTACAGAAATTCTAGATGGTCACAAAACAGTCTATCCTCCCATTTTTGGAGGCAGATGATTGGATGTGCTCTATAGATCTTCAGGATGCTTACTACTACATAAAGGTGAACAGACCATCGAGAAGATTCCTTCACTTCTGTGCTGGAGCCAGTCATTACCAGTTCTGAGTACTGCCCTTCAGACTCTCTACAGCCCCCAGAGTGTTCACAAAGTGCATGGCAGTTTTCACAGCTCACCTGTGACTGCAAGGATTCCGGGTGTTTCCATACCCAGACGGCTGGCTCATCACCACCCCCACCAGACATCTATTGGAAGAAGCCTTGGCATACTCTCTTCACACTGCAGAAAGGCTAGGTTAACTATAAACTGGCAAAAATCCAACCTATCCTCATCCCACTCCATAGAATTCATTGGGGTCTTGTTGGATACAAAGAACTGCATGGCATCAATTCCAGAGTGCAGAATTTTAAGGATAAAACAACTCATACCCATCCTGTCAAGGGAAATATCCACAGCACATTCGGTCCTCCAGCTGTTGGGTTCCATGGCAGATTCCATCACCATTGTCCCCCTTGCAAGATTCCACATGAGGCTTTTACAATGGTTACTAATCACTCAGTGGTACTCTTTTCAGTTCCCTCTATCAACCCAGATTCGGGAGACTCACAGATGCAAACAAGACTTGATTTGGTGGATGTCGCAGAACCCGTCACAATGGTCTCGCCCCTTCACACCCCAACAGCCCAAAGCCACAGTGACCACTGACGCCTCCCTGAGGTGGGGTGAGGGGGCTTTTTCAGGGGAAGACAGTCCAAGGCACGTGGTCGGAACTAGAGGCCCATCTGCATATAAATGTCCTAGAACTGAGGGAGGTGCTTCTAGCGTTGCAAGCACAGGGACTATTGCAATACAATCAGGCTGTTTGCTGCATTATTTTAAAATCTGCACTTTAAAGTTACTTTTTAGTTGAATTTGATCGAAAGTTTGTTTGTTTGTTTGTTTAATTTAACTGTTGAGGCTGCCCACTAAAGTGTGCTAGCCTGAGTAACTGATTTATCACTGTTTCTGCATTTTCTGTGTGTTTCTATAAAAAAAAACAAAAAAACAAAAAAAATAATCCTTGTTTTCCCGCCTCTCCTCGACTAGTTTAGACCAGTTTACAGGCATTGCTGTATTCTGGGCTGTGGTGTAGTTCCTGTGTTGTCCATTACCTTACTTGGATAGAAGGAAGTTTCTTTGCTCACCAGTGGGAGTGGGGAGCCTTGAGCAGCCTACCTGTCCCTGTAGGAAGTGACCTCAGCACAAGAGCTGTAGTAATTGGTTGTTTTGGACCATTTCTAGCTCTTTTGTAGTTCCCTGTTTAAAATCCGCGTTTGTGCGGCTTTGCGCGATTGTGCACATAGCGCAGCGCCGGTTAAACTTCTTCTGGCTCCGCCAAGTCTGCTCTTCAAATTTTCCCTTAAGGAAGCTCTACTCTTAGTATAATCAGACTACTCACTATATTATAAGCCTAGCACTTGTTCTCAAAACGTCTCTACTAAGTAAGCACTCTCGTACTAAGTAAGCACTACATCCACCTACCACCCATGTGAATATCCACTTCCCTTAAAGGCACAGCACTCCCTTATACTGTTCTAGCATGTCGAGTGGTAGATTACTGGCGTCCTCTCCAGTTCAGCTGGTTAATCTGGGTATCTTTAGACAATGCTACAATTGTCTCATGTACACAGACAACCCTCTCCTCCTCCCAACAAACACAAATACATGTGAGAGATGCAACTATATAGCCAAACTGGAGGCTGAACTCTCTCAACTCAGGGCTGGCATGACCAGACAGGAGGAGATGGTAACCACACACACAACAAACCCAGTCCCACATAGACCTACCACAACTGCAAACCAAACACATAAAAACACAGACATACTCGGAGGCTGTAATAAAAAACTTACCAAAACAACAGAGGCTCCCAAAGCAGACATCCAAAAATCCACCACCTCAAAACAAAACACATGCAACACATACTTCAATAAATCAGTGTGTCAACCAATCACAGCTCTTAAGGCCAAACACCATGCCTGATACACTAGTAATAGGTGACTCTATAGTCAGACACACTGATGTCCCGCTTACCAGGCTGAACAAGGAGAGGGTGACTGTGAGCTGCCTATCGGGAGCTAGGATCCGCCACATAACACACGCACTCAGGTCACTCCAAAGCAAGTAGAAATATGACTCCATCATTGTCCATGCTGGTGTGAATGACCTGAGACGTACCTCCCTGGACTACATAAAAAGAGACATAGAGGAGCTCTCTGATTATGTAGCCCAGGCTGGTATGACCCTGACCAGCATCTTGCCCTCACCAAGAATGATGCCACAATACAAAGACAAGATGATCAGCTTTAATAATTGGCTCAAGTACTGGTGTCATTCTAAGGGGATCCAATGTCTGTCTGCCTGGGATGACATGTTGGACAAGCCACGCTGCTTTGCAAGGGACGGCTTGCACCTGTCACCACTGGGCTTCCGGATATTGGCTAAGGCTCTTGCCACCCCCATAGTGCCTTTTTTAGGCAAGGCTCAAAAGACAAACCCACCTCCTTAGAAAACAAAAATGGAAAAAAACTAAGGGTAATGCTGCTCAATGCCAGAAGTCTTAATCTCAAGATGCAGGCACTCGATGCACTCCTCAGTATGGAGAACATTGACGTCTGTGCAGTAACTGAAACCTGGTTCAAGGCTCCTGAGAGCACCCCAGCGCTACCAGGCTATACCTCGTATCATGCTTTTCTGCCCCAAAACCCGGGCCGAACCACAAAGGGAGGGGGAGTGTCCATATTCATCAAGGACACCCACACCTCCAGGTTAGTAGCAACACATGAAGCATCAGAGATCATACAGGTGCAACTAACCATAAGCAAAACTGCTATACAACTGGTAGCATGTTACAGACCACCCTCCCAATCTCAGGAACCCCACTCAGCCTTCCTGAAGACATTGGAGGATATGAATGTATCACAAAATACCATCATACTGGGAGACTTCCAACTACCCAAACATAGATTGGGTACATTATTCTAGCCCTAACACCCTAGCCCAAAGGTTCCTGGAATTCATAAATTCAAATGCACTGGAACAACTAGTAACCTCTCCCACTAGGGGAGATAATATACTAGACCTGATCATCACAAATATGGGGACAAAATGCTCCACACCGGAGGTATACCCCTCACTAGTGAGATCTGACCACAAACTAATCACCCTGGATATACATATCCCACCTCCACCCCCAGCACAAAAGACCACAGTGAAAAACTTCTCAAAAGCAGACCACTCTTCTTAAGACTGAGATGGTATCCTTTAAGCCCACTGGGCCAGTGGATACCACATCCCACAATGCCGAATCCTTCACAAATGCTTTCTATGGACATCTCCAAGAATGCATGGATCATGCAATCCCAAATAAATCCAAGTCCCTCTCCACCAAAGGCAAGCGTCCTGTCTGGTGGACCTCAGCCATTAACAAATTGTATAACAAAAGAAGGAAGCTACTGCACGACAGAGCAAAATCCCATAAAGGGAAGACATCTCTGATCAACATTAGCAGAAAACTACGTTCTCTCATAAAAACATCCAAGGCCAACTTTGAGAGAAAAATCGCTAAGGACACTAAAGATAACCACAAAGCCTTCTTCAGCTATGTTAGAAACCTGGGCGGAAACCCTCAGATATGCTCAGAGTTAGTTCACAACAACAAAAAATACACTGAACCCACAGATATTCCCAACATTCTGGCTGGCAGGTTCAGTGCAAATTTCTCCCCTCCCTCAGCCCCAAAAGAAGAAATACTTATCCCAGCTGAATGTAATCTCCCTGTCATCTCAGATGTCCAAGTGAGAACCGCCCTCAACAAAGCTAAAAACACAGCATCAATGGGACCTGACGGTATCCCAGGTTGCGTGCTACGTGAACTCCAAGAGGAGCTAAACCCGCACGTAAAAATGCTATTTAACCTTAGCCTTACTACAGGATATGTACCTGAACACTGGCGTACAGCAACAGTGGTCCTACTCCACAAAGAGGGTACCTCTACAGACCCTGGGAACTACCGCCCCATGAGCTTAACCAGCCTGTTCTGCAAAGCTATGGAAAGAATCATTATGGAACTCATAAACAGAGACATAGGGGACCTACAGACACTTGACCCCATCCAGTTCGGCTTTGTAAAGGGCAGATCCTGCCTTTTGAACCTGGTTGACTTTTTCGAAACAGTCACTAGAGCCATTGATGAGGGCAAAGCAGTCCATACAGCCTACTTGGACTTGGCTAAGGCCTTCGACACAATACTCCACTCAGGCATCATAGATAAGCTCAACAGCTTAAACGTAAGCCCTTATGTCACTAGATGGGTTGCAAACTGGCTAAAGGACAGAACCCATAAAGTTAAAATCGCTGGAGCAATGTCAGACTCAAAGCCAGTCACAAGTGGTGTCCCACAGGGATCTGTCCTGGGACCCCTCTTGTTCGGCATTTATTTCTCAGATGTTAAAGCAAACATGGGAGGGTTGTGGCTGACAAAGTTCGCAGATGACTGCAAACTAGGCGTCATAGTCGATACACCAGCGGACACATACATCCTACAAAAAGGCCTCACAGAAACCGACAACTGGTGCCGGAGTCACGGCCTTAAACTAAATGCCAAAAAATGTATAGTCATCCCCTTTGGGAAAAACAAAGCACCCACAAATTATCACATAGACAGCAACCCACTGAGTACGGAAAAAGTAATCAGAGACCTAGGGACCCAAATCGACAGCGACCTCTCATTTGACACCCATGTTGCCAAAGTGGTTAGAAAAACATTCTACCTTGCACACCTCATCATGAAGGGATTCACATCCAGATCCAAGGATGTCATTGTACCCCTATACTCCTCCCTCATCAGACCCATGATTGAGTACAATGCCCCATTTGGTATGTACCTCTCCTGGCATTTGCAACAGCTGGAGAGACCACACAAGTACCTCACCAAGAGGATCAAGGGTCTCCAACATATGTCTTATTCTGCCAGACTAAAGAAACTCCAGCTCTATTCAGTAGCATACCGCCCGCTCAGAGGTGATCTCTGCCTGACGTACAAGGCCATGTCCAATCAGGATCTGATGGACATGCTCCACCTCAAAAAATCCAAATCCATCAGGACCACGAGAGCTAAGCACAAGTATGAATAGGACATGCTGGAGGGATAGATTCATAACCCAGAGGCTTCCCATGCTTTGGAACAAGATCCCAGTTCATGTTAGGCAGAGCCCCTCACTGACTCTCTTCAAGAGAAATCTTGATGAGTGGATGGGAGATCGTAAGTTTACCCCAGGGGTCACATCTGTGTCACTGCTAGACAGGGGCACAGTAAACTAATTCTATTATATAAGGGGACCTTCATTGTGTCACTACTAGACAGAGGCACAGTATTCTAAATCCATTCTGTGCATTCTTGTACCATTTCATGGGGTGGCGAAAGCCACATCACTATGGCTAGGCTTACAAATGCCCCAGGGCAGATAGCCTAGTACTAAACTATGAAACTATGAAACATGGCTGTAGTCTGGTACATCAACAAACAAGGCGGAACCAAATCCTACCCTCTTTGTCGAGAGGTCATGAGGATATGGCAATGAGCGATGGCTACCAACTGCTTTCTGATAGCAACGCACATTCCCGGGAGTTCCAACATGATAGCAGACAGATTGAGCAGGTGCATTCTGCAACCACACAAGTTGTCTCTAAATCCTCTTATAGTGGTGGAGATTTTCAACCGCTGGGGTCTCCCTTGCTGCGACCTCTTTGCATCCCCAAACAACTGCAAATGCAGCAATTACTTTGCCATGATTCCCCCTCGGGGACAATTACCCTGGGACACTCTAGTCCACGATTGGCCCTTGGGTCTGCTTTATGCCTTTTCCCCTCTTCCTCTCATTCCCCAGTTCCTGAAGAAAGCCCGCCGGTTGAAGAGCAAAATAATCCTCATAGCGCCATTTTGGCCTCATCAAATTTGGTTTGCCTTCCTATGGCCTCACCTGCTAGATCAACCATGGATTCTCAATCCAACTCTGGACTTGATCTCGGACTTGATCTCCCATCCACAGAACCTGATTCACCCCAACCTGAACAGCCTGAAGCTCACTGCTTGGCTCCTCCACTTCCGGTGATTGCCAGGCAGACTGATCTTTCTTCCTCAGTACGTGACATTCTTATTGCATCTCATAAGTCTTCCATCAGAACTACTTATCTCAGTAAGTGGAAAAGGTTTACCATTTGGCTGAAGGAAAAACGGATAGACCCTTTTTCAGCACCAGTGCCAGTAGTACTGGAATACCTGTCCAGTTTATTCCAATCTGGCCTATCTGCTTCTACCATTTGAGTTCATTCGGCCGCAATATCTAATTTTCACAATGGTCTCCATGACTTTTCCCTTATGTCACACAAATTATGCAAGACCTTTCTAAAAGGTGTAAATCATTTGAAACCCCCATTTAGAGAACCAACCCAGCCATGGGACCTGTCATTAGTCCTGCAAGCTTTGACAATGTCTCCTTTTGAGCCAGCTTCTTCATGTGACCAAGTTTCTTTCTTGGAAAACTTTGTTCTTGGTCGCCATTACTTCTGCCAGACGTATCTCTGAACTTCAAGCTCTATGCATCAAACGACCTTACTTGATCTTTCATAAAGATAGAGTGTCATTGAGAACTAATCCTTCCTTTCTGCCAAAAGTGATCTCTGAAATGTCCATTAACCAAACCATTACATTGCCAGTTTTCTTTCCCAATCATTGTAACAGAGGAGAGTATTGTCTACATACCCTAGACATTCACAGGCAAATTAGTTTCTATCTGGACAGAACTAAGGCTTCTCGCAAATCAGATCAGCTATTCCTGGCCTATTCTGGGCCTAGACTTGGATGTGCTGTTTCTAAGGTCACAGTGGCTAAATGGTTAAAAGACTGTGTAACATTTATTCACAAAACTCACGATATCCCTCTGACTATAGCCGTAAGGGCTCATTCCACTAGATCGGTAGCAACTTCTGCTGCCTTCCATGCTAGAGCTTTTTTTTACCTGATATTTGTGCAGCTGCAACTTGGGCTAGACCTCATACCTTCATCAGCCATTACAAATTGGATTTGGCCTCCAGAGGAAGAGCATCCTTTGGTTTAATGGTGCTCAGGAATGTCCTTCCATGAGAGCCTCCCAGGAATAAAGGTGGCTGGGGACTCTGTCCCAGGCATAAGGAATGAACGAGGATTAACAATATCAAATAAAGAAGTTATGTCTTACCATAACATTCCATCTGTATTGTTGATCCTTGTTCAGTCATTACGACCCTCCCTCCTTCCCCCTCCTGTGGCTTATAGTGAATCTCATCATCTGGTTCCGTTAGGTCCTCTGACCAGAGGTAGCCTCTACTTTCTTTGACTTGCAATCTCAATCTGAGGTAACAGGGAGTGGGGGATTGTGGGTAAGAGTTTAGCTCGAGAGTTTGTGGCTGTCGTAAGCTTGGAAGATGGCCGGCTCGGTTCCGAGGTTGGAACCGATAACCCAGACGTAATGACTGAATGAGGATCAGCAATACAGATGGAACGTTATGGTAAGACATAACTTCTTTTTCTCTCAAGAACATCATTGTCTTTCCTTAAAAAGTTGGTGGGCTCCCAGCAACCATGTGGGCCACATTAGAATGTCTCACTGTAGGACTACTTCACCTAAGCTACTGACATCCTGTAATGTGCCATCTAATTGTAGATCATGTTCTGTAATATATTTTAACTCAGGATCAGCCCTAGCCGGACAGATTTTGGACCGTCTCTTGGTGAAAAAAACATCCCTGCAAAAGTAGCACATGTTGATTGGAATGCCTTTCTATATCTGGTCAGAAATAAGAGCTACCCCATATGTAGAGCAAACTAATGCTATCTCGTGATATCTCCCAAGTAGCATTAAACATGACCATACGTTGTGTTTTCTGTCCATCTCAACCCTGGAGTATACTGGATCCAACGTGGATACAATGCCAGCACCTTTAGAATTTTCGGTCTTCAAGCTCTGCCTCCAATACCCACAATGCCCTGCTGAAGCAGCATCTCCTTAGATCTCCTTTGCTGCCACCACCATCAGATGAGCTCCGTCAACAAGTTTAATCTTTATTTTTATTTTCCTTCCCTTCTTGCCTCTTTTACCTGATAGATCTT
Organism: Protopterus annectens; assembly: GCF_019279795.1. NCBI lineage: Eukaryota > Metazoa > Chordata > Ceratodontiformes > Protopteridae > Protopterus > Protopterus annectens. The sequence goes on from NC_056733.1 coordinate 873,451,169, forward strand.
AGAGAAAACTTTGTATTAGTTTCCGGTTTGACTTTTAAATTGCCTTAGTCCAGTTTACTGGTTCTTGTGATTGTTCATAGATTCATAGGTAGGTAGTAGGCTAATGGCCCTAGGGCCTATATAAGCCTAGCCAAAAAGGTACCCTGGCTTTCGCCAGCCAAGAAAATTATTTTTCTGAGCCCCTGTCGAGCAGAGCCACAGAAGTGATCCCCGGGGTGAATTTTCTATCTCCCATCCAATCATCAAGATTTTTCTTGGAGTGCTAATGAGGAGCTTTGTTTGATATAGGTAGGTAGTTTGTTCCAGAGTATGGGAAGTTAGTGTAGTTAGCAGCTTTGCCACCCTTTTGCTTTCTTGTCTCCCGTTAGTTTTTTTTTTTTTTTGCTAATATATCCATTTCCCTGTTTATATACATAGAGAAAGACAAATGTATAGACAATTAAAAATAGATATAGATGTACAAATATGTACATATACTCACGTATATACCTTCCTGTATTTAAAAAAGGTATATTTATATGCAACCCATATAAGTATTATTTTAATCAAAACTGTAAACACTGTAATGGACGTTTGAATAATGGTAGAGTTGCTCATAAATGAAACTGTAAATGATGAAACAATACAAATGATGTCTGTGTAATGGAGCTTTTCTCCCTGGGCCTCCAGTGAAAAAGACCATTGCTCAGTCAGACTTTCCCGGTAAACAAATGCCAAAAATAATTACATATTTACTTTCCTTTATGCTAAGTTATATTATTGTTGGTTTTATTCTATGTGCGTGTGGATTTGTTGGTTTATTTTAGTGATATTCGTAACTATGGATAAGCAGTCTGTTGTGGGGTTTAAGAAATGCGTTGGATGTGAGCACAAACTTCCCCCATAAGATGACCATGACTAGTTTGTATATTGCGCTCCTGTAGGTCCCTGACTGAAAGAAGAGCCAAGCTTGTTTTTAAGGGTGTCCTTCTTTCCTCCACTTCTGCTACCTCTGTTTTTTCATCTCCCTCCTTGACCAAAAAGTCAGGTAAAAGAAAGTTAGAAAAGATAGAAGAGAAAGATAAGTTCATGGGTAGATCTTCTCCGATCTTGACGTCAGATCCTACTGGGTCAGAGCAGGACACCCATCTCTGTCTCTCTCAGATCCCTGGATGTGAGTAGAGCCGGGTCTAGCCATGCAGCCTCTTTGTCAGATTTTAACATTGTGGAAAGGATACTCTGTCACTTTGCGACTGGTGACCTGGGAGCCAGGCCAGATTCTTCCCAGTCCCCTCCTCTGTCTGTTTCCTTTGATTCTCATCAGCTTGTTCAGAGACTGTCCACTTCTTTAGACCTTCATACACCCCTAGTAATGGGGCTCCTTGCTTCTTCAGTGTTCCCTCCCAGTTCTCCCCCCAGGATGTCCACATGAAGAGCAAATGCATAAGGAAACATTTAGACTCACCATGGGGAGACACTCACAGAGGATAATAACTTCTATGAAGGTGAAGGTTCACTTAAGTCCCTTCCATGAAGATACTTGCTTTTGTGACTTCCTAGAATTGATGAAACAACATAGGGGTAGGCCGCCATTGCTCCCTCCTCAGAGGAGTCATTCTTTCTTTCTTTTTTTTAAGGAGTCTGTATTTCTTGAGGTCTCTGGTGTGGGCCCATTCGCACATCTTGGGTGGTACCCCCTCTGAATGCTTTTGCTCATCCTGGAATCCCGGAGGGCTTAGAAGAAGCCAAGTGTGGTGGAGCCAGTATCCAGAAAACTCAACAAGGCTCTTGTCCCGCTCAAGGAAAGACCCTTTTAGAGTAAGGGCTCAGCTGTGGATGCCATCCTGATTGCTGCAGCCATTAAGAAGGACATCTTGGATGATAGTTTTGTGATACATCTCCCAAACAGGGAGTCTTGGGCATTGGTCCTGCTCAGAAAACAGAACTACACTTTAGCCACTTTGCATTGCTCATGCTGTATTATGAAGCTCATTTGACAAGACTTAAAGAAGTGTCAAAGGTGGTAACAGCCCGGCAGCCTCTGGATTCTCTGGAGGCTCTGTTGTCCACAATTCCACAATACAGTTGATAACTAACATGTCCATAAGACTTCTGTCAAATGCTGCAGATGGTATGGCCCATGCTGCAGGCACTGGCATTACCATTACCATGTGTCACCATGCTTGGATTTGCCTGTGCAACTATGAGGACTGTTGCAAGTATCCTTTGTTAATGCACCATGTGACAGATCCTCCTTTTCAGATCCAAAGGTCAAGGAAGCTCTTACAAAGAGCGAACCAGACAGAAAGATATCTGCCATTGGGTTTCAATTTTTTCCAGCCCTCAGAGGTTCTTTTCCAGGAAGCAGAAATGGGGTAAATGGCTTATGTTCATCATATTGATCACTGCTACAGTAACCTTATTTATATGGGTTATATCCTGCAAAGGATATAACAGCCAGTCAGCTTTCAAAGCTTTAGGACAACTTCCACACACCCAAACTGTCTTACAGCTCAAGCTAACCTGACTGAAAGACAAGTTCGGTTGTGAAGCCCATTGGAGATTTACTGCCATTGAAGGGTATGCATCTCTGAGGATTTTGAGGCTCAGCAGTCGGCTTATGTTCCCTTTGGGGGACCAAAACTTCTATTTTCTTAATTTTCTTCATGTTTTATTACTTTCCTCTACAGGTAGATTATTCTAAAATGTTTATTCTACTTTTGTAGGTCTGGCACATACTGTGTTTTTATGTCAGAAAATTAATTTTCTGGACTGGTAGTGTTTATCAGCAATTGCTGCTTATCTTCCCAGGAAAAGAGGCACCATTTTTGGCTTGTCCATGGAGCAGACTGCTAGTCCCACAGTCAGTCCTTCATCCAGCCATAAAAAGGCAAAATTTAAGCAATCAGCCTTTGCCACAACAGCCATCAAACAATTTTCCTCAGCTGCAGGTGGGTGACTCTACTGTGCCATTTTTTGTACCTCAGACCACTCATTTTTACCCTGGATCCCTCTGGTGTAGCACCTGCAGCCACTATGGGTTAGCCACACCCCCTCTGGCTGTTGAAGTCCCCTCAGTGGGCAAGGGAGAAACACTCTTGCAAGTCCTGGGAGAGGGAACAGGGTGGGTTTCTCTGTTGTGTCAGAATGCTGTACTCATCCCCGGAAAAGCTGCTAATGCCAGTAATAACTCAGTTCGTCCCATTTTTCACGTAACAAAAAAAAAGAAAACTAAGCGTGCATATACTCATTTTCAGTTTTCTTTGGTTAGGAGTAGTTTGCTGGTTCTGGCTCAAGGTTTAATTCAGGCTATTGAAGTTTCTTATAGGTTCATAGGTAGGTACTAGGCTATCAGCCCAAGGGCCTACAAAAGCCTAGCCAGCAAGGTACCATAGCTTACACCACCTAAGAAAGTTATTTTCCTGTGCCACTGTCAAGCAGAGACACAGAAGTGATCCCCGGGGTGTATTTCCTATTTTCCATCCACTCATCAAGATTTTTCTTGAAGAGTGCTAATGAAGAACTTTGCTTGACATAGATGGGTAGCTTGTTCCAGAGTATAGGAAATCTCTGGGACAGGAATCTATCCCTCCAGCGTGTCCTGTTTATTGTGGTGACAAGGTTTAGGTCCCTAGAGCATGTAGCTTGGAGGGATTGGGATTACTTTAGGTGTAGCATGTCCAACAGCTCTGGGTTTGACATAGCTTTATATGTTAGGCAGAGCTCACCTCGGAGTAGGCGATATGCTACGGAGTAAAGATGGAGTTTTTTGAGGCGGTCAGTGTAGGGCATTTGCTTGAGGCCAGTAATCCTCTTTGTGAGGTACTTCTGTGGCCTCTCCACCTGCTGCAGATGTCTTGTGAGGTACATTCCAAAAGGGGCGTTGTACTCTATAATGGGTCTAATGAGTGACGAGTAGTGGGGAACAATGACCTCTTTTTTCCTGGATGAGAACCATTTTATGATGAGGTGGGCCATGTAGAAGGACTTCCTGACTACTGTGGTGATGTGACTATCAAAGGAGAGACTACTGTCCACCTGGGTCCCAAGGTCTCTTATCATGCATTCGGTGTTAAGTAGATTGCTGCCTATGTGGTAGTTCATGGGTACAGAGTTTTTACCAAAGTGGATGACACTGCACTTTTTGGCATTGAGCTTGAGGCCATGGCTCTGACACCAGGCATCTGTCTCAGTGAGGCCCTTCTGTAGGATGTCCACATCATTTGGGGACTTGACTATGGCTCCTAGTTTGCAGTCATCTGCAAACTTCGTCAGTCAGAGGCCTTCTGTGTTAGCCTGTACTTCAGAGAAGTAGATACCAAACAGGAGAGGTCCCAGGACGGAACCCTGTGGCACTCCACTTGTCACTGCCTTGAGGTCAGATTTAGAGTCTGCACCTTTTACAGTGTGGGTTCTGTCAGTGAGCCAGTTGGCAACCCATCTTGTGATGTAGGGATTTATACCTAGTTTAGTGAGTTTAGCTATAATTCCAGAATGGGGGATGGTGTCGAAAGCCTTGGCGAGGTCAAGATAGGCTGTGTAAAGTAATTCCTGGTAAATGGAAGAGGGTTTCTTTTTTTCCTGAAGAGATTCAAGAGTCTGACTCTGAACAGGAAGTTACAGTGATGGATACAGTTTTTTTTCTCAGATTTCTGATGAAGACTCAGAGGAGAGCTCAGTTTATGATTCTGCCTGTGGAGGGATCTCTTTCTCTGAGACTACTGTTAGAATGTCCCAATGTTTTCAGTGGGAGATCACAGGTTTCGCAGCCCCTCAGAAAATACTATGAGTTGTTATGGAAGGATTTTCCAGAACCTACACCTATTCCTCCCGTCCTATCTGCTTTTGAGGATATGTGTCTTACTGCCTGCAGTTTTCCTGACAGCCAGCTGTCCCTAAAAAGGCAGATAGGATGTATAAAGTTCCTCAGTCTTTTAAATATTTATACAGTATTCACAAACCTGACCCAGCAGCTATAGCCTTAGTTGACTCCTTTGCTGATAAGTACTAAGTTACTTCTAATCCTACTCTTTCTGATAAGGATGGGAAATGTATTGATAGGTATGGGAAAGAAGTGTATACTTCTGCAACTTTGATTTTCAGAATTTTAAGTAGTCAGGCTCATATGTTAAAGTTTGTTCTAATTGTGAAAATATGAGGAATATTTTTATCTGTTTATCTTTTATTTTTATCTATCTACTACCGCAGTGGTGCAGCGGTAGTGTTGTCGCCTCACAGCAAGAGGTTCTCCAGTTCGAATCTTGGCTGGGGTGCCTTTTGTGCATAGTCTGCATGTCCTCCCTGCATTCCTGTGAGTTTCCTCCCATGTTACAAAGGCATACATCTGGAGCATTTCTCCCCAGTCCTCCTCTGAAAATTGGCTTTGTTCCAAGTCGGACTTTCCCGGTAAACAAAGAATAAATAAAATAAAATAAATAAATCTGCAGTTTCTTCTTGTGAGGAAACATCTGCTTTAAATAACTTGGTTTCTTCTGTTGTACTAGTCACTCCTCATTGTTTACAGTGTGTGTATGACTCTGATATTTCTTCCAGGGCTGTGACCGTTGCTACTGTTTTTGAAGAGGTTTACATGGCTGTGTTCTCTGAACCTCCCAGATGTAAAAAATTAGATTTTAAATTGTCTTTTGGATAGAGATTTAAGGTTTGGCCGCTCTGCTGCAGAGGTGATCAAAAAGTGTGATTAAAGGGGTAAGCTGATCCAGGGAATTTCTAAGATTTTTTGGCCCTCCTTTTTCAAATGTTCAATGGATTTTCTATCTTCTCATTCAATTTTGGCAAAAAACAAAATCATAACAGTATAAATAGTCTCAATACAGGACATTTAAGAAGAAATGACAAGGGTGGGTCCAAAGGCAGTCTTGAACCTCCCAAAACCAAGGGACAGTCCAATAAGTCTGAGTGCCTATTTAAAAGATGTTGTGACCCCCTCCCACCTTAGCCCATTTTTTCTTCCAGAAAGTCTGAATCTCCACTTTTCTGTTTGGTACCATTGTTTCAGACAAATAGGTTCTGAAAATAATTCAAGTTTACAGATGGCAGTGGGAAGAATTCCTCCTTTCCAAGGGGGTAATTCATCATCCTCCAGATCAGTCTGTCTAGTTTCCACTAGTTCTTCGTCACACACTGTTCCAAGGAGTGCTAAAACCAGTACACGCAGCTCAGATGGGGAAGGGTTTTTATTCCAGGATGTTCCTAATGCTAAAGAAAGACAATGCTTGGAGACCAGTCTGGATCTTTCTTTCCTAAACCTGTTTGTGATCGTGCCCACACTCAAAGTGATGTCACTTCATAACCTATTACATCTTCTTCCTTTTTCAAATTTCCTGGTAACACGATCCTTAAAAGATATTTATCATTACATCCCTATTCATCTGGACTTCAGACGTTTCTTAAGGTTTTATGTGACTAGATCACAATATCAGTCCCCTACCTTACCCTTTGAACTATTCACTGAACCAAAAGTGTTCACAGTGTATCTAGCTGCAATTATAGCTCATTGCAGGCTACAGGGTATCCACATTTTTCCATATTTAGACGACTTGCTTATTTTATTTATTTTTTATTTTATTTGAAGTTTGTTTGTCAGGATGGTCCTTTGTGCCGAATGAGCCCATTTTCAATGGAGTCCTGGGGAGAAAAGCTCCATAGATACAATATATAAAATATATAAAATAACAGTTTGTTAAAGTACAAGAAGAATACATATAAGCCAAAGTAAATGTTAATACAATTAGAAGACAAAGCAGAACAATATGTAACAATTCATATGAGTTTACAATTTTTAGTCTCTATAATCACTAAAATAGATGTTAAATCGAAGACAATAGTGAGTAAGTATGTACAGAAGAATTAAACATAATCAGTTATTTACAATATGTATGTTACCATGGGGGGTGTGATTGTAGGCTAAGGGGTAAGGTAGTAGCTGAGGATGTTAAGCAGGATGGGAACATGAGCATTCCCAGAGAGATGTTAAGTGTGAGTGGAGGAGAGTTTTGAAGGTGGGGAGGCTGCAGGTGCTGCGAATATGAGGTGGGAGGGAGTTCCAGAGACGGGCTAGGGAAAAAGAGAGTAAGAGTTTGCCTGCTGGACGGGCAGGTGTGTGGAGTTCAGTCAGGTTCTGAGTGCTGGTTCTTAGGGGTCTGCTAGGTAGGTGCATGGTGAAGGTTGAGGCAAGGGAGGGGCAGAGGGAGGGCTTGAAAATGAGCTTATGAGCATGAGTTAGCTGAGTGTAAATAAGGTAGTTGGGAAGCTCTAGCCAATTTAGTTTGTGGAGGGCAGTACAGTGATGGGAGGAGGATCTGTGCCCAGTGGTGAATTTAGCGTTTTTGTTGTAGCAGGAGGAGAGTTTTGTTTTGATAGAGGATTGTAGGTTGGTTAAGAGTGGGGCACCATAAAGGAGAAAAGGGATGAGGTATGTGGTAGAGAGGAGGAATCTAGTAGATGGGGAGAGGAAGCGAATATGGCGATAGAACATACAAAGTTTCTGGTGTGTTTTTTTAATGTTTGTTTGTATATGAGTATCAGATTTAAGCTGATTATCGATGAGAGCTCCTAACAGTTTAGCACTGGAAACAATTTCAAGGGAAGTGTTGTTGTGACTGGTTATGGAGAATGAATTTATGTTGATAGTTATGCTTTTGGATGGGGTGAATATCATGAGTTTGGTTTTTGATGGATTGAGAGCTAGATGGTTATCTAGCATCTATTGTTCAGTGGTTGAGAATGCATCTTGGGTTAGTTTTATAAGGGATGGAATGGAGTTAGCAGCACAGATAATTGTTGCATCGTCTGCATATTGGATGATTTTAGCATTAGGGATAGTGTGGTGGAAGTCATTAATGAAAATGTTGAACAGTAAGGGACCTGGTATAGAACCCTGGGGTACACCAGTGACAGTGTTGATGAATGAGGAAGTGGATTTCTTCCATTTGACAGATTGTTGCCTGTTGGAAAGGTAACTGGTAAACCAGTTGATTGAAGTGGGTGAAAGGTGTAGATTAGAGAGGTCTAGGAGGAGGGTGGAAACAATACAGCTGGAGTCTCGGGCTTTATTCACAGTTTCAAGGAAGGAGAGTAGTGCAGTAGTAGTGCTGTGACCAGGTCTGAATCCATGTTGTTTCGGGGTTAGTAGGTAACTGTTGATGAGGTAGGGTAATAATTGTATGTGGATACATTTTTCAAGTAGTTTAGAGATGGGAGATAAGATGGCGATAGGTCTAAAGTTGGAGATGTTATTATTGTTTCCACCTTTGTGGAGGGGAATAATGTAGGCTTTTTTCCAAATTTGGGGTACATAGCCTTCTTGGATTGACCAGTTTATAAGAATGCAGATGAGGAAGGCAATGGCTTCAGCAGCTGTCTTTAGGAAGAAGGAAGGGATATTATCAGGGGCATTAGAGCAAGGTTTTAATTTTAGAAGGATTTTTTTATAGTAGATACAGGTATGGGTTTGAGAGAGAAGAGAGGAAGGTGGGAGGTGGAAGTACCTGAGGAGGAGGGGGTAGTGGGAATTGTAGCTGGATGAGTGGAGATATTTGTGAATGATGATGTTAATTTGGATATGGAGTCAATGAAAAAGCTGTTAAATTGGGAGGCTAGGTCAGTATCAGAGGCATTATGATCAGGGTGTGGGTTTTCCTTTCTGCCGGGGTTGAAGAGGGAGGACATACTATCCCAGAATTTTTTTGGGTTAGTCTTGTGATTGTTTTGGAGGGTGATATAGTAGGATTTGCGGTTGGAAGTGATGAGTTTTTTAACTCTGTTGCAGAGTATTTTGTATTCATTTAGGGTGGCTGGGGGTTTGTTTTTATAGTGGTTCTTCAAGGCTTTATCACGGAGGTGCATGACAGCTAAGGTATCTTTGGTTAGCCATGGAATGGTTTTGCTCTTAATTCTTTTAGTTCTCAGGGGGGCCAAGGTGTCTAATAGGTTTACAAATGTATTAAAATAAGTGACAGCTTCGTCTAGGGGAAGAGTATTCAGAGGACTCCAGTTGAATTGTTTAAGTAAGTCAGAGAAGGTGTTGGGGTTGAAGTTTTTTAAGGAGTGTATAGAGATGGTGGTATGTGGCAGTTGTAGGGAGGGAGAGTGACGGTGAGCAAAAGTAGGAAAGTGGTCACTGAAAGAGTCAAGGAGAGTACCACTACTGGAGATAAGGTGTGGGTGTGATACCAGAATCCAGTCGAGGGTACTTCCAGAGGAATAGTCCTTTGATGGCCTGGTTATAGAGTTGATTAGCTGATGGAAGTTGTAGAGGTTTATATTTAGAGGGTTTGTGGGGCATTGGACAGAGGACCAGTTAATATTAATGTTGCCTAGGATAAAAGTCTCATTTGTAATGTTGGTGGAGAGCCAAGAGAGTATGTCTTCAAGAATAGGTATATTGTCACCAGGAGGGATGTAGAGGGAGGCTAAGCGTATGGTTTTATGCTTGTTTAGGTGGAGTAGGACTAGAAGTAATTCGGCGCTGGCAAATTGGGGAATAGGCTTAGAATATGAAGTAACTGAAAGGGAAGAGGAATAGAGTAGAGCAACTCCTCCTCCTTTTTATAGGTTCTGTCTTTCCTGATGATATTATAGTTGGGGGGAGTTATTTCAGAATCTTTTATGGAGGGTTTTAGCCATGTTTCAGAGATTGACAATATGTCAGGATGGTTATGGAAAAACCAGGCATGAAGGTTGGGGATTTTGTTACATATACTTTGAGCATTTAATGCTGAGAAGGAGAGGGTTTTTACAGATGAAGGTGTGTAAGAGGGGGTGGTTGAGGAGTTGATGGGAGAGGGACCAGGGTTGGGGTGTATGTCACCAGAGAGAAGGGTGGTGATAAGTTGGTGAAGATGAAAATAGAGGTGATTGGAATGTTTTGTGTATAGTTTGAGGGTTGTATGTTTTGTATAAGTAGTGCTAGTTAGAGTAGTATACTTGTAGGTGGGAAATAGTTTGAAGGGGAAGAGTAGGGAGAGGTTTCAGAAGTGTATATGAGGGCTTATGAAGGTAGAAGAGTGTTGGTGTTGATTAGGGATTGAACTGGTTGTGTGAAAGTGGGGGGAGTGAATAGTGTTAAAGGGTTTGGTGACGTAGGTTAGATAGGATAAACTAAGTAGTAGTAGTAGATGGGTTACAAGTGAGGATGGTTTTGTCAGCATTGTTGTAGTTTAGGGTTTTAGTTGGAATGAGTGATTGATATGAATGGAGTGTGGTATGGCTGTGAAAGGGTTAGGCTAGATGTTGTGAGGTGGTAGGAAGTGGAGCTGAGGAGTAAGGGGTGGGGAAAGATTGAAGCTAATTGGAGTGGGTGTGTAGTGGGGCTTAATGTAGAAGAAGTGGGGGCGGGTGAGAATTGGGGGCAGGCTAGGGGAGCGGAGTTTGCCCACAGGGCGATCGGAGTGGGATAAGCCAAGAAAGGAAGACCAAAGACATGGGCTATGAAAAACAATCAGTAAGGGTAGGAGTAGAAACACAAGGTAAGTAGCCACAGGGGATAAGGGCAGGGCAGTGAGTCAAGGGTGGAATGAAAGCATAGAATTCACAGGGGTGAAGAGGTAGAATAGGCAGTTGGAGGTTTAATTAAAAAGTTCTGAGCTTAAAAGATTGAAGTAGAAGTCAGTTAATGGATGGATGCTGCCACCTGCTGTCCAAAGTGAGAATTGCAGATATTCAGAGCAGCACTGGGAGGAAAGGAAGGGATGAATCTATGGAGCCAAGAGAGGTTGGGTCGGTGCTGGGCTGCTGGCTAGCGCACGCCGGGTCAAAAACATCAACCAGTGGCACAAAATGACTATGCGGTATGGTATATACACTCGTTTAATTTTTTGGTTCTTGTGGGGAGACAGGACAGTTTCCCAATGTGCCGCATGATCCCTGAGATGGTTCTTACAGGTAGGGAACCAGGGTACTATGTCGCACAAGTAGGATGTCTGGGGTAGCTTGAACGTATTGATAGCAAGACTCGTTTAATTTTTTGGTTCTTGTGGGGAGGCAGGACAGTTTCCCAATGCACCACACGACCCCTGAGATGGTTCTTACAGGTAGGGAACCAGGGTACTATGTAGCACAAGTAGGATGTCTGGGGTAGCTTGAATGTATTAATAGCAAGCCACGAACTGAGCCAGTAACCGAAGGCATGACCTGGACTGGAAGGGGCCAGAGGATGATTTAAAAAAAGTCTCTTTACAGAGTATTTTTTAAAGTGTCAGGAATCTCTCTCTTGAGTGAGAGATTTCTTACACAACCTGGAATTTCAATAGAATATTCAAGTCTTTCTTGACTCCTTCATACAGGATTGTGTTACTGTTATGTCAGCTAGACACTTCAGTTTAAAGAGTTTTTTCCCACAGGAAAAAAATCTTTATCTAGATCTATTTCTAAGGTTTTCCACTTAGACTTAGGTCAGTGAGAGGGAATACTTTAGGATCTTGAGTCTCTTAGCATCTGTGATTCCCATGATATCCCTGGCAAGACTCCACATGAGAAAAATAACAGTGGTATCTGAAATGTCTTTGGTCCCAGCATCAGCAACCCCATATCTTTTCAAATCCCAGAGCTCAGGTTTGTCAGAAGACAAATCTTTTGGCGGAGACAGCAGATATCCTTAGACCTAGGTCTCCCCATCCCCCTCCTTGCGCCAAAGTGGTCAGTCACCAGAGATGCTTTGGACTTTGCTTGTTGAGCAGTTTCTGGAGGGATAAAAGTGCGGGGGCTGAGAGACCTCAGGGGCAGACACAAGCACATAAGTATCAAGGAGATGCTTTCCCTGATCAAGGCATGTAACTCTCTGTATCATCTTTGGTCTCTGAGACCACTACAAGTGGTTTCAGAAAACACCAGTCATGTGGTACATCAAAAAGCAAGGGGGAACCAGATTGAACCCCCTTTGCAGAGTAGCCATGTTAGCTTGGAATATAGCTTCACAGCACAATTTCACTCTGCAGGCATCCTACATTCCATCAGAGCAAAACTGTGTGTCAGACAAGCTGAGCAGGACCAGGGCAGACCATCACAGATGAACATTAGATTAAGGGTCTTCCAAAATTTGATCCATTTGTGGGGAGTTCCTCATGTAGATCTCTTTGTCTAAAAAATCAACTGGCAAGATTCTGTTCCAGAACTCCATACAAGAAGGCCTGAAAAACAGATGCCTATTCTTTTCCTTGGGCAGGAATGTTCATGTATGCTTTTCCATCCTTCCCACTAATATCCAGGGTACTTCAGAAGGAATCCCCCAGGATCACTGTGGTGATTCCCTTGTGGCTCAGGGAATTGTGGTCCTCCCTTCTTTTGGAAATGGCCAAGTGCAATTACCACAAGCTTCATCACAGACTGGATCCACTCACACAAGTACAGGGGTGTTTGATACACCCCAACATCAATCAGCTTCAGTTGACTGCCTGGATGATAGGGCCTTAATTTCTTTTAGGCACTTGTTTACTGAGAATGTGCAGCAGGAGCTAATGGAGGCAAGAAAACCTGCTACTAGAAAATCATATATTAGCAAATGGAAAATATTTTATAGTTGGTGCCAACAATATAACCAGCACCCATTCAGGCTAGTTGTTCTCTAGTTCTACAATATTTGTCTGAGTTATCCTATGGCCTTTATTATTCCTCTTTCATGGTTCATTTATCAGTCATTTCAGCATGTCTGTCCATGGAGCTTCTTTCAATGCATTTGCATATCATGATGTACTTGCAAGAGGTTTTACATAAGAGATCTCCAAGTAAACTGTTGGGCCCTCCTTGGAATATTTATTTTGTGTTATAGAAACAAACAATGACTCCATTTAACTAGTTAATGTGGCTGACTTGAGGTTCTTAACATGGAAAACAGTTTTAGTGATTGCTCTGATCTCTGCAAGAAGGGTATCTGAGTCGCAAGCTCTTATTGTGAGTGAACCCCACCTCACTTTCCACAAGAACAGGGTTTCTTTGAGAACTAATCCTCCTTTTATGCCTAAAGTGGTATCTGAATTTACTTTAAGTCAAGCTATCCATGTCTCTGTTTTCTTTCCTGAACCTAAAAATGAGGGGAAAGGACACGCCATACCTTGTGCGTCCACAGACAACTCAGGTACTATCTTGACAGAACTAAATCTTTCAGATCATTAAATCAATTGTTCATTTCTTGTGAAGGTAAAAAGGAGGGACAGCCAGTGTCAAAACAGACTATTTCCAAATGGTTGTCTAAGGCGACCTTTTGTTATACCCACCATAACAAATCTATTCTAGGTACGGTCAAGGCCCACCCTATAAGGACCTTGGCTTCTTCTAAGACTTTTTGGAAAGAGTTGGATTCTAGAAATACTATAGAAGTTGCTACTTGGTTATCTGTACATATTTTTACAAAGCATTATAAGTTGGATTCCTTCTCTAGCTCTAGATCATGCTTTGCAAGGTTCATTCTCCAGGGGCTCCTGGACTCTTCTCCTTCCACCTCCCAAATATCGTTAGCTAAGATAATCTACCAATACAGCTAAGGCTACTGCAGCAGTGATCAATTTGAAAAACATTGTACAGTTGTGTAAGTAAACTTACTATACCGGTAGATGTTCGAATGATCACTGCTGCAGTAGCTGCTCCCTTCCTACATCCCCCTTGTTTTTTGGTGAGTTCTTATACCAGGGTGTGGGAATTTTATTTTTTTGCTATTCCTAGCCTTGTCCTTTTAGGGCTCAGCCTCCATCTGCCTGCTGGCAAGAAAGGTGGGAGGTTGGCATAATGGTTAAGGTGTTTACCTTACAAACATAAGGTGCAGGGTTTGATTCTCACATGAGGTAATTGGCTAAGCTGAAAATGGCCCACAAGGGCAGTTAGTCTAGTATGAACCTAAAGCTCTGAAGGGCTTCATGCCTGAAATTGTCTTTTTCTTTTATTCAGCTCAGCATGAGCTGCTTGATGGTTTGGGCGCATGAAGGTGCTCCAAAGCTTTGGAAGATGGTCAGCTGATATATCCTTAGCAGGATATAACCCATATAGCTAAGGCTACTGCAGCAGTGATCATTGAATATCTACTGTTATGGTAAGTTCAGCTTACACAACTGTACTGTCCTCCAGGAGCCTTTCCAAGACCGACGTGGATAGAACGATGAGAAAGGTCTGGAAGAGCCAAATTCAGTTGGGGTCCTCCCAGCGGCAAACACAGTTGATGTCAGAGCCTTGGACCCTCCCTATGTCATATTAGTGCTCCTTCCCCAATCCAGCCTTTAGACTCTGGACTCTTAGATCTGGGCACTTCCTAGTGTTTGTCTGTGTCAGATCTGAAGACTTGGTCTTTGTCAACTGTAATTGTGTCTCTAAACTGGCCAGCTCCAAGTAGGTCAGCCCCTGATTGAAATTGGAGCTGAGGTATCAGTGTTGGAGACATGGATCTGGACTCTACCCTGAAGCTATTCCAGCAATCTGTCCCCCTTGGAGCCTCAGCATTAGACAGCTTGGGTGGGTCAGGTGGGTCTTTCGGACCAATCCATGTTAGAGTCCTTGGACCTTCCCTGAAGGACCTTGGGTCCTTTTTTGATTTCTGCCTTCAAAACCTTTGAGATGGTGCTGTCTTGATCGATCCATGGAACAGACTTCTATTCCCTGCTTGGATTCTCCCCTTCCTGAATGGATCTCCTTGGGTCCTGACCCTACATTTTCTATCTCATTAGGACAACAAACCTCTTGAAGTCTTGAGTCACTTTGCATTGAGGGCTCCCCATTGGCTTCGAGTCCTCCCCAAGCTGACCTGTGGGGGGGGGGGTATTCATTGAAAGCATTCATGCAAGAGGATACACGTTGATTCCCTTCAGGAATCTTTAACCGAGGATACTGATTTCAGTGAGGGGAGGGGTCCCCAGATCCCCCCCCTTGATGGCATTTAATTTTTTGAGATTTTTAGACCTGCTTAGACAGAAAGGGGGGTCCACTGAAGTCTCTTTCCAGGAGGAATAAGTATTTCTCAAGGCTTTTGGGGCTGGCCCATCTATCTCTTGTGTGGGCCCTCCTGTGAATGAGCTGGTGGACTTGATCTCTAAGCAGGCATGGAAGGAGCTGGATATAGTAGAAACTATCCCCAGGAAGCCAGACAAGTTTTTAGCTTTCTGTAAAGATCGACCCTTATGGAGCAAAGGTCCCACAGTGGATTCCATGGTGGTGACATTGGCCACCAAGAAGGACCTAGCTGAAGAGAGCACCACTGTCCATCCACTACCTTTTTCCATGGTGATGGTATTGGTCATCAAGAAGGACCTAGATGAAGAGAGCTCCACTGTCCATCCACTACCTTTTTCTCCAAAGTATCAATTGATGACATGTGCTGCAGTTACTTGGTTAAGTGTCCACATGTTCATATCACACTACAATTTGGATTTACAATCCAGGTTTAGAGCTTCCTTTGGTTTGGCTGTCCTCTGGAATATACTTCCATGAGGTCTTCCAGTGTTTATGGTAGCTGTGAACTCTGTCCCATCCATTGAGGAATGGGTGGAAGAGACAACATTGGAAACGAAAGCTACGAAACGTCACTCCCACCATTCCTCCACCCAGTTATTCCTTTTCTTTTTATTCCTGGAGTGACTACACTGCCTGTTTCTATGGCTTGATCATGTACTCTTCAAATTCTGGGTCAGGGATTGTTGGGCAAACTTGATCTGAGGTAATTTACTAACTACAGGGGGATTATGTGTAAGGGGAGCAGCCTGAGCCTTGAATCTAAAGTCTGAACGTGGCTGAAGTCAGATCCTAGACATAGCTAATAACCCATCCATTGTGGAAAGACAGAAGCAGATAACATGAATCTGTCATTATGCTAAGTATATAACTTTCATTTAATGCTCTTTGTCTTTGCCAGAATTTGAACAATCATACCTGCAATTGGGAATACACTGCTTTCTACCTGACTGTTTTGTGCCTCCTATAATTTTTATTCAGCTTACAGTGCAATGGAGTTCTGAAGATACAACTTCATATTTGTATAATTTTTGTCTTTATGTTGCCTCTTTTGCATGTTGCATCTGGAGTCTTTGAACCAGCTCACATGCCTAGATGATGAGCCTAAATTTGCCACTCCAATAGCAACGGCCTGCTGTGCATATGCAATTTCCTGCCCATGATCCATGCAGATATGTGCTTGACTTTACACTGGGCCAGAATCCCTCCTGCACTCTGTCATTGGCTGTCATAGTACCCAGGTTTTCTTGGTTACAGTCTGCACTTTTATCCCTCTCATGCATCATCCTTCACAAACACCTTAAAGGTCGACATGGCTTGACAGAACCAAGGTTGTGTTCCCTGCCTGTAGTCTTGATACCATTCACTACTTTTTTCAGTATGTTACTGATATTGTAGAAGGCTAGACTGCCTCCTGTGTTTCCTGATTGGCTTTTGCAGCACTTTGGTTGCTAGTGTGTACATGGACATCTCGGTCATAGTCCAAGCTTTAGCCATTTAGAACACATTCCTGCACAGGCTCAGTGAATGCGTCCATGTGAGCAGTGCTTTTACAAATGCATGTTCCTGACCCGTATTCTATATGTCATGTTCTTGTTTGTCCAGTGGGTACTAGTATTGCAGAGGATTAGACTGTTCCTGAATGGCTTTCAAACACCTGAGTCACTAGTCTGACCATGGTCATGTTTGTAGCAGTTAGGGCTTTACCTTTCTGTGTCACAGCTGAAAGAGATTTTTGAATAGTAATAACAGACCAAGTTGTGGGCAAGAATATGGCATGGAAAAATTAGAAGGCTACTTACTGGGTACCAAAACCTTAGCGGACTATAAAGAAAAAACTCTTTGTTTGATGCTACCTCAGTAAAAGTACCTTTAATGGCACAGCTTGAATGAAGTTATTACATCTTAGATGTGGGTCACTTGGCTTATTAGTTTTCACATTACATAATTTGTGAAAGGCGATGTCTTGACATTAAGTGACTAGAGGCTATTACTTAGGTTTGGATTCACAAATCCTTCTGCAATGTTCTTTCTGTTACTGTCTGTTCATCCAGTGACTCAGAGCTTTGTAGGTAGTTACTGGGCAGGTGGGCCACAAAACTATTGAGGATCCTAGCCAATTCCCCAGAGCACTTTCTGGTTAAGTGATTTGCTGAGAATTGCACAGTGGGCTCAGGGAATCAAACCCCACATCATAGGATTCAGTTTAATAGCTGATGGCCCTCTATACCAACTGCCAGACTGTAGATGCATGTTACAAGTGTTATGCCTTTTGCATGCATGTCCTCTTCCCCGTCCACCTGCAGTTATGGGGGGAAAGCAGTCATATTTTTTCTTGAAGTGACTGCATCTCAGTGCTGTTTTCTGCACTGTTTACAGTTTAGTTCCTCTGTCAGACAGTTTCTACTGCTTTTCATATGGTAGTTTTATCCCTTTCAGGACTAAAAATGTGTATAGCTTGAAAGATGCACCACAGTTGCCAGGGGTATACCCTTCCTTTCTTAAACTGGGATCGAGCTATCTAGCAGGAAATCATTGTTTACATTCCCATAGATTATGAACCCTGTTTTGAGCTCTGTGTGCAAATTTCTGTTGACTTTTGAAAAAGAAACACTGCCACTTTTTGATGTTGGAGTCTATCCGGTTAAAGTTATAAAGGATATCTAAAAATGCTGAAGTATAATCTTTTTTTTTCTGGGATGGTATGTATTGCTGACTAACTCCTACCATTTAGTCTTAGCATCATACTTGTCAAAAGGCTTACTTCCAAACAGTGGCAAAATCAAATTACTTTCTGGAGAAATTGTATCTTTTTCTTTGTAGGCTTTACTAGTATTTTGTATTCCAAGGATTTCAGTTCTGTTTTTTTTTTATTGCGTGTAGTTTATTTCGGCTGCTTTAATTACGTTTTTTTTATTGCGTGTAGTTTAGTTCGGCTGCTTTAATTACGTTTTTTTTATTGCGTGTAGTTTAGTTCGGCTGCTTTAATTACGTTTTTTTTATTGCGTGTAGTTTAGTTCGGCTGCTTTAATTACATTTAGTAATTATTATCAGTCTTTCAGCTAGTTCTAATTATAACTTTGTGGTAGTTCTGCAATAATTTAATGTAAATCTTAGCTGTAATACACTGCAGTGATGTGTGCTTTAGGCCACTGTTTGGCATCCTGTATTATACTGAAGTTCCTGCTAAACTGGGAAGGGGAGTAACTTTTTGCCCAAAAAGAATATGTGATACTTTTCTTGGTGGGCTTAATCTGCTGACAGCTAGTTTATTGCTGGCATGTTTATGAGTTAATGAGTTCTCACAACAACGTCTGATGCCCCATGTAGTATGTCATTCCCGGTGACTGCTAATGTGAGTATGTCATTCCCAGTGACTGCTAATGTGAGCATGTCATTCTCAGTGACTGCTAATGTACGTATGTCATTGTCGGTGACTGCTAATGTGAGCCTGTCATTCCTAGTGACTGCTTATGTGATCATGTCATTCCCAGCGGCTGCTAATGTGAGTATGTCATTGTCGGTGACTGCTAATGTGAGCATGTCATTGTCGGTGACTGCTAATGTGAGCCTGTCATTCCCAGTGACTGTTAATGTGAGCATGTCATTCCCAGTGACTGCTAATGTGATCCTGTCATTCCCAGTGACTGTTAATGTGAGCATGTCATTCCCAGTGGCTGCTAATGTGAGTATGTCATTGTCGGTGACTGCTAATGTGAGCATGTCATTGTCGGTGACTGCTAATGTGAGCCTGTCATTCCCAGTGACTGCTAATGTGAGCCTGTCATTCCCAGTGACTGCTAATGTACGTATGTCATTCCCAGTGACTGCTAATGTGAGCATGTCATTCCCAGTGACTGAATGTGAGCATGTCATTCCCAGTGACTGCTAATGTGAGTATATCATTCCCAGTGACTGCTAATGTGAGTATGTCATTCCCAGTGACTGCTAATGTGAACATGTCATTCCCAGTGGCTGCTAATGTACGTATGTCATTGTCGGTGACTGCTAATGTGGGCCTGTCATTCCCGGTGACTGCTAATGTGAACATGTCATTCCTGGTGACTGCTAATGTGAGCATGTCAATCCCGGTGACTGCTAATGTGAGCATGTCATTCCCGGTGACTGCTAATGTGAGCATGTCATTCCCGGTGACTGCTAATGTGAACATGTCATTGTCGGTGACTGCTAATGTGAACATGTCATTCCTGGTGACTGCTAATGTGAGCATGTCATTCCCAGTGACTGCTAATGTGAACATGTCATTGTCGGTGACTGCTAATGTGAACATGTCATTCCCGGTGACTGCTAATGTGAGCATGTCATTGTTGGTGACTGCTAATGTAAGCATGTCATTCCCGGTGATTGCTAATGTGAGCATGTCATTCCCGGTGACTGCTAATGTGAGTATGTCATTGTCGGTGACTGCTAATGTGAACATGTCATTCCTGGTGACTGCTAATGTGAGCATGTCATTCCCGGTGACTGCTAATGTAAGTATGTAATTCCCGGTGACTGCTAATGTGAGCATGTCATTGTTGGTGACTGCCAATGTGAGCATGTCATTCCCGGTGACTGCTAATGTGAGCATGTCATTCCCAGTGACTGCTAATGTGAACATGTCATTCCCGGTGACTACTAATGTTACAATAAGTGTGGTCCATACTGGTACTCAAGTCCACAGTTACTTGATGGTATTAAATGATTTGTTATGCTGACTGATTTGCCAGTCCTGTTGTCCTAGTCCTTTAAGTCAGAGTGTCATAGTCTTGGCTATTAACCTAAGGGGCCATTTTAAGCCTAGCCATGCTTCCAAGTAAAATTTGATAAGTATTGGTCCCAAAAGTTTTGGTGGAGTACTTATACTTGGGCATGGGTGGCCAAGCATTTATAAGCTTCCTTTCTCTAACAGAGACATATTTGTCAGACCAAGGGTATTTATTTATTTGTTTAACATTTGTTAACAGGGAAAGTCCAACTGGGACAGAGCCCATTTTCTGTGGAGGCCCAGGGAGAAACTTTCCAGAAGCATGTGTTTGGAATGTAGGAGGAAACCAGAGCACCCAGAGGAAACCCACATGAACGCAGGGAGGGCATGCAGACTTCACACAGTAGGAAACCCAGCCAAGAATCGAACTGGAGAACCTCTTGCTGTGAGTGACAACACTAACCACTGCACCACTGACGGTTCCCATCCACTGATCCATGTTTTGCTTGAATAAGTTCAGGGATGAGCTCTGCTTTACATGGAAGAGAAGTCTGTTCCATAGAAGGAGGAGCTTCTGAGACACATACACATGTCCCTCCAGCATGTCTTAGTTATGTTACAGGCAAGGTCTAGGTCCCTAGATCAGACGATCTTGATGTTATTTGTTTTATGTATGTGCAACAGGTCCTTTAGGGCCAGATAAAAGAATGCTTTGTATGCCAGACATAGGTTGCAACAGGTCCATTAGGGCTGGATTAGAGTAGGCTTTGTATGCCAGGCATAGGTCGCAACAGGTCTATTAGGGCTAGATCAGAGGATGCTTTGTATGCCGGGTATAGGTTACCTATCAGCAAAATGTAGGAAACAGAATATAAAAACAAGGCTTTGCAGTAGTCCAAATAGGACTTGTTTTCCACAGCATGTATTCTTTTTGTGAGGAATCTCTGTGGGCAGTCCAGTTGTTGCATATGTCTGGCCATGTACATACAGAAGGGGCATTGTACTCAGTGACTGGTATTATGAGAGGACAATACAATGAATCTTGATGCTATACCCCTGCTTATAAGTTGTGCACCTTAGAATTATTTCCTTAGTACAGTAGACACATGATGGTCAAAGTCAAATCACTGTCTAGATGCATTCCCAAACCTCTGACTACAGAGTCTACTCTTAGGGGTGTATTGTCAATGTAGTAGTTTGCTGGGGTGGCTGTATTTCTGAGAAGATACCATGATGCACTTTTTGGCATTGATTTTTAGATCATGACTCTGGCAAAAGTTATTAACCTGTGTCCGGCCCTCTTGGAAAATATTTGTACCGTGGTGGGATTCAGTGACTGCACCTCTTTGCCATTATCTGCCAACTTGGTCAGCCAGAGGCCCTTGACATTAGCCTTGACCTCAGAGTTGTAGATGCCAAACAGGAGCAGCCCCAGCACTCAACCCTGAGGCACCCCACTAGTAACTGGCCTTTTTGGGAAAGCAGACTCCCCTATGCTAACTTCTTAGGTCCTGTCTGTAAGCCATCTGATTATCCAGTGGGCAGTGTAGGGGTTTATGCCTAGTTTAGTGAGCTTTGCTACAAAGCCTGGGTGTGGTATTGTGTCAAATGCCTTGGTTAGGTCGAGGTAGGCAGTATGCAGCATATTGCTCTCACCCATTACTTTGGTGGCCTTCTCAAAGAAGACTATCAGGATGGGTAAGCAAGATGTGCCCTTGACAAACCCAGACTGAGTTGGGTCCAGTGTTTGTATGCTACCTATGTTGCCTTGTAATATAGCCATGATTATTTTCTCCATAACCTTGCATATCAGACTAGTCAGGTATATGGGATGATAATTCCCAAGGATGGTCAGCCCTTCTGCAGTGAGATAACTATTGCAGCCCACCATTCATTTGTCATGAAGCCTGCTTGGGGGCTGTGGTTAAATAGCAGTTGTAGTGGGCTCAGTAGTTCATTTTAAATGCTATCAAGGACGGATTCTGGGATATTATTGCAACTCATGCTGTGTTCTTGGTCTTGTAGAGGTAGTGATGTTTGGGGGAGTTATGGATGTGGCTATTTCTTGAGGGGCATCTGGTGGAGAGAGGGTGTAAAACGAGCTAAATTTGTCGGCCAGGACATTTGCTATATCTTCAGGCTCTGTACAGGTGGCACCAATTACACTTAATTTGGTAAACTGCTGTGTATTGACCCTGAGGTTACAGAGAGCTGAAGACAGCTTTGTGATTGATCTTGGCCTGGGGGGGCTAATTCTACCTTAAATTTGGCTTTGGTAGACTTGATTAGCCCCCTGAGTTGCTTGTTTAAGTTGATGAGGGATTTCTTTTACCCTAGCTAGTTATGATCTAATGGATCCTGGCCCATGACCAACAGCTGAGCATGCATCTCTCCTACCTCCTAGTGAGTGGAACATCTGTGTGCCTCATAACTGAGTCTGCTATGACCAAAATTTTCAGTTTGGGTGGTGGTCTGCCTTATCGGCTTGGAAGGTAAGACACTATAGGATGTGGCTTTATGTGTTGTATTGGGTGTTGATTTTGTAGAATACTCCTGAGGTTGCTGAGGATACTTTTTCTTTGTGCAATGTCTGGGAGATCTTTACCATTTGGAGAGATTACATTTAAGAGCCCCCACATATATGGGTCTCTGTGTGTTGTCTGTACTATGTGAAGTCGCTGTAGTGTGTATGTTATTGACAACCTGTTTATTATAAGTGCTTATATGTGAGAGCTTTGACTTCAGTGACATTATGTAACTACATCTGTCACACTCACTCTGAGTTTGTTTAAGGATTAAGTGGCTGTCCGTAAACATGAGACAGTTTCTACACAGTCTCAGGATACCCATACCCACTATTCTGGCTGCAGACATAGCAGGAAAGTGTAAGTCCATGACATATAAAGCTATGTCCAACCCAGAATTAATGGACATGCTCCACCTCAGTAAATCTAAATCCCTTAGAGCCACGCGCTCGAGGGACTTGAACCTCAGCACAGAAATATATAGAACATGCTGGAGGGACAGATTGATAACCCAGAGGCTCCCTTCACTCTGGAATAGAATTCCAATTCATGTTAGGCAGAGCACCTCACTGACTCTCTTCAAGAAGAATCTTGATGAGTGGATGGGGGATCGTAGGTTTGTCCCGGTGATTACTTCCGTGTCACTATTAAACAGAGGCACAGTAAACTAAACTTTAAAAAAGGCACAGTATACTCAAATCAAGGGGTGGTGTAAGCCAAACACAATCGGGCTAGGCTTATAAATGCCCCAACGCAGATAGCCTAGTATGAACCTATGAACTATGGATTTATACTTCGTGTTCTACAAGATAATGGTACAAAAGAGGTTTACAGCTAGCTAACTTAGTTGCTGTAAAAGCATAGACCACAGTCAAGACCATCTAAGACCAAACTTGTGGGTGGCGCTTAGTGCAGAAACTTGTTGCTCTTTGCATAACTAAGTACTATTGAACTTTCTGGGGTAGTTTTCTATGAAAAGTTTCAGTTTTTGTGTCCCTGCATATGTACTGGCACTGCTAACTGCCACTGCATGATGAGCAGCATCTTGCAAATGGGGCAAATTTATAGAGGCAGACAAAACCGATTCAACATAGCAAATAGCCCTCTGACCAATTGTGCAGTCTCACTTAAAGCCTTCCTGTATGATTCCCAGCTCAGACTGACCAGACTACCTTTTATTGCTGCTTGAAATGCTCTCCAAGGCCTTCTTATTGCAAAACCACATTACAGTCAGCCTAAAACGAATTCAGACAAAATAATAAAGCAAACCAGCTATAAACACATACTTTTAAAATAACAACAATGCAGAGAAACCATCAGCAAAGTCAGTGAAAGGCAATGGCACTTTACAATGATAAAGTGCAGAAAAATACTACCAATAATTCAAAAATGCCGCAGCAGTACTGTTAAATATCTTATAAAAATACAAAAGATCAGTTTAAAGTACTTATCTGTGCTAGGATGACAATGGATACAAGCCAGTGGCATGGATTCCAAGTGTTAGTGAGCTCTGTGGAAATGAGCTAACTGCTGGCCAAATGGGGCAAATTTATAGAGGCAGAGAAAACTGATTAAACATAGCAAATAGCCCTCTGACCAGTCAATCAGTCTCACTTAAAGACTTCCAGTGTGATTCCCATCTCAGACCAGGCTACATGTTAGTGTTGTGTTTTTACCATAAGTCTTTGATGTTGTGACTTGCTGTTTTCTGAGTAACTGGAGCATTTAGGTCAAAGGACTTCCCTGTTGGACATCCAGCATAGCCTCTGGCTGTTATGCATTCCTCTGGGGTCAAGGCAAAGTCTCAATTGTCCATGTCTTTTGAATCATTGCACCTGCCCTTTTAACACTGCAGTAATTAGTGGTTACACTTGAGAGCATAGTATGGTGAATTTGTTTCAGGTACAATGTAACTTTGCAGGGTCCAGGCAGTGTAGGTCCATCAAGGTTTAGAGAGCTGGTGATTCAGCCAGAAACCAGAGTACATAAAAAAATCTGTAAATGTATTTAGAGGAGAGTTTTTACAACATACGTTGTCCAGCTTGTTTTAAGCAGGAGTGCCAAACATCGTTCTGCTTTAGATATTGTACAATCATTTTCAAACACTGAAGTTCTAGTTTCTCTGATTTGTGGTTGGATAGTGATATATGAACTGTCCACCAACTGCATTTAGTCACAATGTGTGACGACCGTGCCCTGGCCCAGCAATCAAGGAGCCTCAATCCTCACCACTAACACCAGGGAGGTCATCTCCTAGAAGAGAGAAAAGGATAACTAATACACACAGTAAAGTATAATTTCCCTTAAGTGCACACAGAGATCACAGTCAGTCTGGGGCTGGTTGCTCCTTTGCCCACCAGGTCCCCAGTAAGACTCCCCACTGGCACAGCTATAGGGTCCAGGTCTCAGCCTAGCTGGGCAAGCTAAAACCTCCAGTACCCTCTCTGTCCAACCAGTGCTTCATGTCCCTGCCAAGTAGCTGACATACCATACACACACACACACTTTGAGAAGAGGTTATACAACCACACAGACACTCCTGGGAAAGGCTGACACAGATTCTCCAGCTGTGCCCCTTTACCCAGACTATATGGTAGTAATTACTGCCACCACCCAGCTAATAATATCAGCCACTAAAATGCCCTTAAAAGGGTGTCCAATTATTATTGTGCAATGTTATTATCTAATGGTAATGTGACTATACAGTCTAAAGCCTATTGGAGTGGCCTATTACAATACACTCTATAAATATGCAATGTACTCTAGAGATTATCTCTACACAAACCAGCCACAGGTAGAAGGTTTAAAAATATTTAATAATAAATAATTAAAACACAAGACAAAACTACTACACCACAGAGATATCTAAGAGTTCAGAGGTCACATAGAAACTTAAAATAATACAGTAGGACAGGTCTGATTTCAAATAAAAATACCTAATTAATCTTTACTAACTTTAACTATTCCTACAAGAAATCACAGTGCTAAAAAACTTACATGTGAGCTTAGGCAGAGTGCTGAGTTAGATATCCAAGATCAAAATGCTCTAAGTCTCTTGTGAGAAATAGTATTTAAACATTACTAACAAACATGTCTCTAAGGCCCTCCCAAATTACATCATTTTTGGCACTTAGGTTTTCCCAGTATTCATATTGGATCATTTTAACACCTGGTCTGAGTTATCAGGCCATAAACTGCATTATTTAGCAATCTAACACCTGCACAGAAACTTACAACAATAGAAGACATTTCACATGTATATTCTAACAGAAACTAGAGCAATAAAGCACATTCCATATGTAAATTCTGGTCATAAACTTTAGCCTTAAAACAATGGGCATGAAACCTTCATCCAGATGCACTGGAGCCAAATTCTAACATGAAAGGGTTACAACATGCTTCACTGGGCTAGTAGAGTGCAATGTTGTCACATATTTTACAGTTCCACATTTCACAGTGTTCTTTTACACTCAACAAAACATGCCTGTATTTTACATTTATGTACAAATGCCAGAATTATATATCAAATTCTATTTGACTAGGCTTGCAGCCTTCACCCATCTCTCCTCAATCGTCACACGATGTATATAAATATGGGGGTGTTTTAAAAAAAACACTTGTGTATAGAGACCAAGTGCCAAACAGTTACCAAAACTTGAAAAGACAAATGCACTTGTATGGGCAGCCTCCAAAGATAGAGCCAAAGTGTAAGCCAGATTTTTTATTAATCCACAGTAAAAACAGTCCAAAAGACAATCCTCACTTGAATTATAATCCACACACAAACGCCTTAACTTTTTCACCACGTTTTGTCCACATTTCAACTTCATCAGATGTATGCAAAACCCCTCCACAATCATGTCTTTATATACAAACTTCAATTAAAACCAACCAATCCCTCCTCCTTTTTAATAAATCAATTAAAACCATTCTATTGTTTAAAAGCACACTACCTAAAATTGTATTTTAAACATAAAAAATAAACTAAGTTTGTGCTAATCAGCATGTTGTTAAAACCATTTTTAATCAAACATAAATTTAAGTTTAAATATAAATATAAATATCTTGGTTTAAAACAATAGTATTAAATACATACATAAAAATACTTGCATATAAATACATATAAAAACACAATTTCAGAATGGGGAGTCCCATCTGGTGCCATACTGCCAGTTACAACTTCGCTGCTCTAAGCTTTAATACTGGAGCTAGGGAGACTGCATCATTAAGACCATGAAATTTTGTGGCTTCTAATATTATTTGCCAGTAAAGTTCTCTGTACTCTGACCTAGTCTCCCATTGCCCCCTCTCTGTTCTTTGGGAATTACTTCTAATACAAAAAATTAGAAAGTAGTTCCTTGACAAGTCATGTAATGCCTGTATAGTGGATTATTCTCATTCTTATTCCTAATATCGTATGTATGTTCGTAAATTCTCATTTTTAATTTTCTCTCCATCTTTCCAATATAAAATGAAGTGCATTCCCAACACATTGCTAGATACACTACCCCACAAGTATTAAGAGTTGGCAAAACTCATACTAGTTATAGTCCTAGTCCTACTTTCCAAGTCTACACTGCTACCTGACCTAACAAAGGGGCACTGTGGACACCATCCACATTCGTATGTCCCTTTCTTTTTGCTTTGTGTAACAATATATCTGTTGCTGTTTTCCAATATGTTCTTAATATTAACATTCTGTAAATAAATTTCAAAGGTTTGCTAAGGATACCTTCAAGATCTGAAATTTCCTTAAATGTATTCCATTCATTCTTATGACCCCTGCATCCCCTGTTTAATCCATAATATAAGCCTCCTCAAAATTGTTAGAACTGGGATCTGACTGCTTCCTCTCTCCATCATCCAGAACTTCAGAAAGTTGAACTTCTTTCCCTAGTATAGGTGCAAACCTTATTTTTCTGCCTTCGACTACTTCCTGCTTAATTTCATTGAGTAAATGGTCAGGATAGCCTCTCTCTCTCTGAACATGTTAGTTAATAAAACACATTCATCTTTAAAATATATGTCCTTAGAGGTCATTCTACTAATCCTTATGAACTGCCCTTTCACCAGACTCCTCTTCTGGTGAAAGGGGTGGCCACTAGTGTAGTAGAGGTAGGAATCTGAATAAGTATCCTTCCTGTATACTTTTGATGTGAAACTACCATGGTCCTTACTAATAGTTATGTCCAAGTAATTCATACAATCGTGGTTTATGCTGTAAGAAAATCTTAGGAATAAAGTTGTACCTACTAGGTATTCCAAAAATTCTAGAAATTTTTCCTTGGTATCCTTACAGAAGAGGCAAACATCATCCAGGTATTGTTTGTATAAGGACCAGTACTTAATATACTTAGTATTAAATACATATTTTTTTTCCCACCAAGAGAGAATAATATTGGCATAGGTGGGGCCACATCTTGCCCCCATTGCTATGCCCTTTAACTGCTGATAAAACTCCCCTTCATAAAATATGTAATTATTTTTTAAAACAACTTCCATAAGTGTAAGACAGACTTTAAAATCATTCACATCAAGTTTGCCATAGTCTACCAGAGCCTCCTCGAACCATTGCATACCTTCCTCATGTGGTATTGAGGTGAAAAGGTCAATAACATCAATACTTAAAACGAGAATATTTTCATTAAATAAATTCTATTTAATGTTTCTCAGCATGTCCCATGAATCTACACTGCATTTCCTTTATTAGATAGGTCCTTTAATTTAATATCTAGGAATTTGGCCAAACGGGCAGTAACAGAACTTTCACATGAGACAATGGGTCTCAAAGGTGGATCCAAATGTTGCTTATGAACCTTTGGGATCCCAAATATAGAGGGTACTCTTGGTTTGTTATTCTGTGCTTGGAAAGTAGGAATAGGACTATAACTAGTACGAGTTTTGCCAACTGTTAATACTTGTGGGGAGTGTATTTAGCAATGTGTGGGGAATGCACTTCATTTTACATTGGAAAGATGGAGAGAAAATTAAAAATGAGAATTTACGAACATGCATACGATATTAGGAATAAGAATGAGATTAATGCACTATACAGGCATAGGTTCATTGGTAGGTACTAGGCTATCGGCCCAAGGGCCTAAGTAAGCCTAGCCAACAAGGTTCCCTGGCTTACATCACCCAAGAAAGTTTATTTCCTGTGCCCCTGTTGAGCAGAGCCACAGAAGTGATCCCCCGGGTGTATTTCCTGTTTCCCATCCACTCATCAAGATTTTCTTGAAGAGTGCTAATGAGGAATTTTGCTTGACATAGATGGGTAGCCGGTTCCAGGGTATAGGAAGTCTCTAGGACAGGAATCATCCCTCCAGCATGCCCTGTTTATTGTGGTGACAAGGTTTAGGTCCCTAGAGAATGTAGCTCGGAGGGATTGGTATTTTTTTAGGTGTAGCATGTCCAACAGCTCTGGGTTTAACATAGCTTTATATGTTAGGCAGAGATCTCCTCGGAGTAGATGATATGCTACAGAGTAAACCTGGAGTTTTTTGAGACTGTCGGTGTAGGGCATCTGTTTGAGGCCAGTAATCCTCTTTGTGAGGCACTTCTGTGGCCTTTCCAGCTGCTGCAGATGTCTTGTGAGGTACATTCCAAAAGGGGCGTTGTACTCTATAATGGGTCTAATGAGTGCTGAGTAGAGGGGAACAATGACCTCTTTTTCATGACTTGTATTAGAAGTAATTCCCAAAGAATAGAGAGGGGGGCAATGGGAGACTGGGTTAGAATACAGAGAACTTTACTGGCAAATAATATTAGAAGCCACAACATTTCCTGGTCTTAACGATGCAGTCTCCCTAGCTCCAGTATTAAAGCTTAGAGCAGCGAAGTTGTAATTGGCAGTATGGCACCAGATGGAGCACCCCATTGTTAAATTGTGTTTTTATATGTATTTATATGCAAGTATTTTTATGTATGTATTTAATACTATTGTTTTAAGCCAAGATACTTATATTTATACTTAAATTTATGTTTGGTTAAAATGGATTTGATGCTATCTAGTCACCATTTCTCATGTTAGGGTCTTGGAGCAGATATTGGATCTGAGCTGGCATACTCAGAACACAGCTTAGCTCAAGCTCCTCCCCTCCCATAATGCTCTGCTGCCCTACACTCCCTCAGATCTTGTTTCCCACTCAGTCAGTCAGACGCAGATTGCTCAGCTCCTCTTAGTGTGTCTATTTGTAAAGTTTCTTAAATTTTGTGTTTTTTCTGAGTTGTAGAGTTAGTAGATAGTTATCCCTTCTTAGATATCCCCTCCCAGTCAATCCTTACCTTTTTCTTCTTGTCCCTTTCTTGGAGTTTTGTGTCTCGGCCTAGTTACTGTGGTGTGTACGTAGTGGTTAGTTACATTTAAGTTGTTCTTTGTGCTTGAGTGTTTCAGACGGTCTTATCAGGTTTTGGAACTTTGGCTTGTTTCTTTACTTTGGTGAGATTGTTTCCTGCTTCATTATGTCAAATAAACCTTTGGGCTTTAAAAGGTGCTCCTCTTGTGGGAGGAAAATGCCTATTTCTGACTCACACTGTCTCAGCGGCGACCACCTTGAGGTGGAATGCGACATTTGTGCCGCTTTCAACCCGAGAGCTTTGGTTGACCTTTGCAATAAACTCCTTATTAAAGGCTTGGTTAAAGGAAGCCCCTTGGTCACTGGTTCCCTGGCCAAGGCGGGCTCTTCTGGGGCTAGAAAGACGCTTTCTGTGGAGGACGCCCTGACCAAGTGTCCCAGGCTGTCGGATCCTAGGTCTTCGGATCCAGCTCCAGCCAGGGCAGTTTTGGATCTGAGATCTTCAGGTCCCAGATCGTCCAGGGAGTCTACTCCTAGATCCAAGGGTTCAGACTCGAAGTCCTCAGATCCGGTACCTTTGGTTTCCTCTCCTGGATCCAAGGATTTCGACTCCAGACCTTCAGATCCGAGGGTGGGCACCGTACCTATGGATCTGGCTCTTTCGGATCCAAGAGATTCGAGAAGTGTTATTTTGGATCCTTTGCTGAGTTCAGTTCTGATTCGGTCAGATCCGAGAGTCGTGCTGGAGCCTATTGTAGTGGAGGATCTCCCTTTAGATCCATTGTCTTCAAAGCAGGTTCTGTCTTCTCCAGATAGGTCTCATTCTAGGGAATGCAAGAGACGACATTCGGGCTCCAGGCATGACTCTCCCAGCAGGTCCTCCATATCCCGATCTTCCAGGAGTGCCCTTCCTGTGGATATGGACAGGATGATGTGGGCCTTTCTGAAAGCTCAGATGGAGTTGAGGCTTCTGGCTTCCTCGGCCCACAGGTCAGGAATCCATTCTCCCACTCCCCCTTCGATCACTCCTCATCTGACCAGTGGCTTGGATTATCAGGGACTGTTGAGTGGAGCAGAGGCTAGGGGAGCCCTGGGGCCCAGCTTGGGTCCTTCCCTGATGGGATCGGTGGTTGGTACTATTTCTGTTCCCCCGGAACAGACCATCTGGCTGGTCAGGCCTGTTGAGCTGGGGTCTATGGGGTTGGATTTGGGTCTGAGCTTTTCAGGTCGAGCTCTTCATCTGGGCACCTCAGCCTTCAACAGCTCCGGTCTGGTGCTGTCCAGTGGAGTGGCGGACCTGGGTGGGTCCACCTTTTCTTCTGTTAGGATTGTGTCAGTAGGAGAGGGGGATGGAACCTCTTCTAGTCCTTCCACTTTCCGGCTGCCAAAAGATCTTTCTCGGCTATGAGAGCTGCCTCTCCCATGCATGGTCATCCTATCCAGCCCCAGTATCTGAGCGGTTTGTGTCATCCTGCTTCCGGTCTGCCCATCTGACTTAGCCTCCAGGGGGATGCCCCCCTGCAGGGGCTCCCTCCTCTTCTGAGTCTTCCCCTACACCCCCGACTGAGGAAGTTCCCAGGAAGAGGACTTGTAAGAGGAGACATCTTGACTCCCCTATGGAGTCCCTTACCGAGGATATGGATACTGATGAAGGGGATGGGTCCCCGAGATCACTGCCGGAGTACGTCTCCTTTGGAGACATACTCAAGATCCTCAAGGCCAAATGCGGTTGGTCTACCCAAACCCCATCCTCAGAGGAGGACATATTTCTGGAGGCTTTTGGTATGGGGCCATCCATCTCCTGGGTGTCCCCCCCCCTCCTGATCCTCTCATTGATCTTGTGGCCAGCATGGCTTGGAAGGAGCCAGGTACTGTGGAGCCAGTTCCTAAGGAAGCGGACAAGTTTCTGAGCCTTCCATCAGATAGAACCTTTTAGTCCAAAGCGGTCCCGGTTGATGCTATTGTGGTGGCCGCTGCCACCAAAAAGGAATTGGCAGAGCAGAGATCTTCTGTCCATCTGTCCAATCGTGAATCGAGGGATATGGACAGATTTGGAAAGCAGATGTTCACCTCGGGTGCTTTTAGCCTGAGAGCATTAAATTATCTTGCACATTTCACCCATCTCCAGAGGGATTTGATAAAGGAACTATCTACTTCCCTCTCTGGGTCCATGTCTGAGGAAGAATTCAAGGTAGTTTCTTCAAAGCTGTCAACCCTTCATTCAGTTGCAAATTCATCCATGAGGCTAATTTCCAATGCTGCGGAAGGGTCCTCATGGGCGGCGGGCTCAGGTATTGCAGTTAGGTGTCATGTCTGGCTCTGTTTGAGCGGCTTTGCAGAGGCCTTCAAGACATATTTTGTTAACGCCCCCTTTGATGGTTCCACACTCTTTGGTCTCACTGTGAAAGAGACTTTGACCCACAGTGAACAGGAAGGGAAGACCTTGTTGGTTCGGTACCATATGAGGGTCCTTCAGTGGACCCTTGCAGTTCAGTGGTCAGCATTGCTGCATCCCCTATCCTTTCCCATTCATCTCACCCCAGTGTGCCACAAGCATCTTTCATGGTGGATTCGTTCACTGGATCTTCTAGCGGGCAGGCCTTTCATTCCTCTGACTCCTGTGGTGACACTCACCTTGGACGGTTCCCTCCTAGGGTGGAGGTGGGGCATTTCCAGGGACAGATGATCCAAGGGACATGGTCACCATCAGAGACCAAACTGCACACCAACTTTCTGGAGATGAGGACAGTCCTTTTGTCATTTCAAGCCTTTCAAGACTGCCCCCTCAGGGAACGATTGTGGTTCTATCAGACAACATGGCTGTTGTGTGGTATACAAACAAGCAAGGGGGCACATGTTCTTATCTGCTGTGTCGCGAGGCCTTGAGGGTCTGGGAGTGGGCAATGGCCACGGGGTGGTTTCTCATTGCAACGCACATTCCCGGAGCATCCAAGGTGTTGGTGGAAAAATTGAGCAGGGCTATACTGGCTACTCACAAGTGGTCCCTGAACCCAGTGGTAGCTCAACAGATCTTCTGTTGGTGGGATTATCTGAGCTGTGATCTGTTTGCATCTCCTCTCAACCACAAATGCAGCAACTTCTGTGCATTGATCCTCCCAGAGGGGGAATCCCCCACGGACGCGCTCAACCACGATTGACCTCCGGGTCTCCTGTATGCCTTTCCTCCGTTACCTCTAATTTATGCAAACTCAATCTGAGGGAGTGTAGGGCAGCAGAGCATTATGGGTGGGAGGAGCTTGAGCTAAGCTGTCTTCTGAGTATGCCGGCTTGGATCTGATATCGGATCTAAAACCCTAACTTGATGAATGGTGACTACAGATAACACAGATGCCAAGTTATGGTAAGTACATAATTATGATTTTAACAACATGCTGATTTGCATAAACTTAGTTTATTTTTTATTTTTAAAATACAATTTTAGGTATTGTGCTTTTAAACAATAGAATGGTTTTGATTGGTTTATTAAAAAGAAGGAGGGATTGGTTGGTTTTAATTGAAGTTTGTCTATAAAGATATGATTGTGGAGGGGTTTTGCATACATCTGATGAAGTTCAAATGTGGATGAAAATGTGAAAAAGTTAAGGCTTTTATGTGTGGAGTATAACTCAAGTGAATATTGTCTTTTGGACTGTTTTTACTGTGGATTAATAACAAATTTGGCTTACACTTTGGATCTATCTTTGGAGGCTGCCCATACAAGTGCATTTAGTGTTTTTACCCTTGGACATCTTTAAGGTGAATTAAAATATGGAAGCCCCTCACCTGCAGCCATACCTCTCAACTTCCTAACACATGAAATGTGGATAAAGCCTTAAATGACGGGGGTACAAAGACTCAAAAATAGAGATCAAATTGAAATACTGATCTTACAAACTTGGTATGTTGTTAGAATAACAGGTTTTGTGTTAGCTTGAATTTTCTGAAGGATATAGGTTCATAGGTTCATACTAGGCTATCTGCCCTAGGGCATTTATAAGCCTAGCCAGAGTGTGTTTGGCTTTCGCCACCCATTTTAAATTAATTTTGCTATGCCTTTTTTTGAGGTTAGTATACTGTGCCTCTGTCTAACAGTGACACAGAAGTGATAGCCGGGGTAAACCTACGATCTCCCATCCACTCATCAAGATTCCTCTTGAAGAGAGTCAATGTGGAACTCTGCCTAACCTGGACTGGGATTTTATTCCAGAGTGAAGGGAGCCTCTGGGTTATGAATCTGTCCCTCCAGCATGTCCTATTTATTTCAGTGCTGAGGTTCAAGTCTCTCGAGCGCATAGCTCGATGGGATTTGGATTTTCTGAGGTGCAGCATGTCCATTAATTCCAGGTTGGACATGGCTTTATACGTCAGGCACAGATCGCCTCTGAGCAGGCGGTATGCCACTGAGTAGAGCTGGAGTTTCTTTAACCGGGTAGCATATGGCATCTGTTTGAGCCCTTTGATCCTCTTGGTGAGGTACTTTTGGGGTCTTTCCAGTTGCTGCAGGTGTCTGGTAAGGTACATCCCAAAGGGGCATTGTACTCAATTATGGGCCTGATGAGGGATGAGTAAAGAGGTACGATGACCTCCCCTGATCTAGATGTGAATCCCTTCATGATTAGGTGGGCTATATAAAATGTTTTTCTAACCACTATGGCCACGTGGTTGTTAAATGAGAGATTGCTATCAACTTGGGTCCCCAGGTCCCTAATGACTTCTTCTGTACTTAATGGATTACCACCTATGTGGTAATTTGTGGAGCACTGTTTTTGCCAAAGGGATGACTATACACTTTTTGGCATTTAGCTTGAGGCCATGGCTCTGGCACCAGTTGTCTGTTTCTATGAGGCCCTTTTGGAGGATGCTTGTGTCGGCTGGAGAGTTGATTATGGCACCCAGTTTGCAGTCATCTGCGAACTTGGTCAGCCACAGTCCTTCCGTATTGGCCTGTACCGCCGAGAAATATATACCGAACAAGAGAGGTCCCAGGACTGAGCCTTGTTGGACGCCACTTGTAACTGGTTTGGAGTCTGACATGGCTCCAGCAATTCTAACCATGTGGGTTCTGTCCTTGAGCCAGTTTGCAACCCATCTAGTGACATAGGGGTTTATATTTAAGCTGGTGAGCTTATCTATAATGCCAGTGGGGTATTGTATCGAAGGCTTTTGCGAGGTCGAGGTAGGCTGTGTGGACCACCTTCCCCTCGTCAATGGCCTTGGTGACTGTTTCAAAGAAATCGACCAGGTTTAAGAGGCAGGATCTGCCCTTAACAAAGCCAAACTGGGTAGGATCCAGTGTCTGTAGGTCCCCAATATCTTTATTTATGAGGTCCATGATGATACTTTCCATAGCTTTGCAGACCAAGCTAGTCAGGCTTATGGGGCGATAGTTTCCAGGATCCGTTGAGGCACCACCTTTGTGGAGAGGGACCACTGTTGCTGTACGCCACTCTTTGGGTACATATCCTGTAGTAAGGCTAAGACTGAACAGTAGTTTTATGTTTGGGTTTAGCTCTTCATGGAGTTCATGTAGGATGCAGCCCGGGACACCATCTGGTCCCATTGATGCTGTGTTTTTTGCTTTGGAGAGGGCGGCTCTTACCTGAGCATCTGAGATGTCTGGGGGGTAGCACTCTGTTGGGATAGATATTTGTCCTTTTGGTGGGGAGAGGGGGGAGAAGTTTGCACTGAACCTGTCAGCTAGGATGTTGGCATTGTCTGTGGAGTCTGAAACTCAAATGTATGTCATTATTTAGTGATTTCAATCATCTGCAGTTTGCCAGAAAAACACAAATTCTAAGAGGAACAGACCAAAAATATGATGAAAAAATCTGGACATTCTAGGGAAATCTGGACAGTTGGGAGGTATGCCAGCAGCCAGGCTGTTAACAGGTTGTCAGGTGTATAATTACTTTCCAGTTCATTACCTGATACATTTAAGCTTAGTTAGCACTTGTCAGAACAATCCTGTAATTATTATTGTAGGACAACAGGAGGCAGATCCGTCCACATTTGAGTGTTGTCACTTTGCTGAACATCTGATCGTTAAAATAGTGAGGGCTAAGAAGTAAGTAGTGTATGAGGAAACAGACTTACATTTAAATGCACAGAAGTGCAATAGTCACTAATGCATTCTGAAATTTTGGTACCTTCAAAAACAAATCCCAGTGCTTTGACCACCATCTAATAATAGTAGTCATGAAATCCTATCTAGCCCATTTAATAAATACAGGTATTTTATCCAGGTCAAAAGAAGCTATTCCTCTGTACTCTGTGCCCTGAAAAGAGCAGCCACACAATGTCCTTTTTAGTATTTCTTGTCCAAACATGTTGCAGCTAGAAAGACCCCAGAGATGAGATTCCTGTTGAAAAAGATCAGTGGCCTAGAAACTCTCCACCATCAAAACAGGCTTGATGCCCCATGCTGTATTTTATCTTACAGACGCCTACAATGTGATTTATGGATAGTATTATGCTGTTAAAGATCAACAGTCCTTGATCTCTTCCATCTACACAAAACAAGTTGCTTCAGAACCACTTTAACTAAAGACATGAATCTCCATCAACAAATAAGACACACTGAAGGGACTTTTGTTTGCTCAATGTTTTTCCATCTCTGGAAGCTTTTGTTGCATATAAAATAAAGTAATAACTTAATTTTCTTTAAGGCAAACCTTGATGACTGGGTGGATTTCATTTAAACATTCTTAATTTTTTTTTTCTGTGGGGAAACTGTGTTTAAATTCCTTTGGGGGCTGGTAAAGTGTATTAGAGTGCTTTTTACTATGTTTTAGTGGGAGAAGTTACTTTTGTTTCCCTGGTAAACAGGCATCATTTTCATCCTGACTATGGAAAAAGTACAGTTGTGTGAATTGAACTTACTATAACAGTAGATGTTCGAATGATTACTGCTGCACTAGCCTTAGATATATAGGTTATATCTTGCCAAGGATATAACAGCTGGCCAGCTTCCAAAGCTTCAGGGCACCTTCCACATGTCCAAACTGTCAAGCAGCTCGAGCTGAGATGACTAAAAGACAGGTTTGGGTGCAAAGCCCTTCAGAGCTTTCCTGCCAGCAGAGAGAGGGAGGTTGAGCTCTGAAAGGACAAAGCTAGGTATAACAAAAAATAAATGTCCACACCCTGGCATAAAAACACACCCCAAAAAACAAGAGGGATGGAGAGAGGAAGCGGTGATAGTTTGAATATCTGCTACTATGGTAAGTTTATCTTACAGAACTGTACTAAGTTCTTCATATTGATCACTGTTGCAGTAGCCTTGGTTATAGAGGTAGATTACCATATGTAACTATAGTTTTAGGTGGAAAAAGAAGGGTCCAGGTTTCCCTGGAGAATGGCCCTAGCAAAACATGATCTAGACCTGGAGATATGCTTTGTAAAAGTATGTACAGAGGACCAAGTAGCAGCTTCTAGAAAAGTTCTAGAATCCAACCCTTTCCAAAAAGCCATAGAAAAAGCCAAGGTCCTTGCATAGTGGGCCTTGCCCCTGCCTGGAATATATTTGTCATGGTGAGTAAAATAAAATGTAATAGTCTTAGACAGTCATTTGGAAATAGTCTGTTTTAACACAGGCCATCCCTTCTTTTTGCCTTCACAAGAAGTGAACAATTGATATAATGATCTGAAAGAGCTCTGTCATGATAGTACCTGATTTGTCTGTGGACATCCAAGCGATGGAGCATCCTTTCTGCCCCAGTTTTAAGTTCAGGTAGGAAAATGGGGAGATGAGTAGTTTGGCTTAAAGTAAACTCGGATCCCACTTTAGGCATAAAATAAGGATTAGTTCTCAACAAAACCCACTCTTTATGGAAAAATAGGTAGGGTTGTCTCACCATAAGAGCTTGCAACTTATATAGCCTTCTTGCAGAGGTCAGAGCAAGCAGTAAACTGTTTCTGTGTTAAGAACCTCAAGTCAGCCAGGTTAGCTAGTTCAAATGGAGCAAGTGTTAGTTTCTCTAACAAAATTTAAGATCCCAAGGATGGGTCAGTGCTTTACTTGGAGGCCTGTTATGCAAAACCCCCTTTTAAGAACATTTTCACATGCAACTGCCTTGAAAGACGAGGATCCATGGCAGACATGCTGAAATGGATGATAATTGAACTTTGATAGAGGAATAACAAATGCCACAGGATAGTAAACTCACTAAAATATTGTAAAACCAGAGAACAACTAGCCGGACCAACCAGAAAACCTTTTTCATTTGCTAATACATAATTTTGTAATAGCAGGCTTTCTTGCCTCCATTAATACTCGCGGCACGTCCTCAGAAAACAGATGTCTAAAAGGAATTAAGACGCTATCATCCAGGCAGTCAATTGAAGATGATTGATGTTGGGATGTATCAGATACCCCTGTTCTCGTGTGAGTAGATCCATTCTGTGAGGGAGCTTGTAGTAATTGCCTCTGTCCATATTCAAAAGAAGGCAGAACCACTGTTGCTTGGGCCAGAAGGGAATCACCACAGTGATCTTGGGGGATTCCTTTTGGATGTTCAAAAGTGCCCTGGATATTAGTGGAAAGGCATAAAGGAACATTCCTGTCAAAAGAAATTCTGTCTTCCAGGCTATCCTGCATGGAGTCCTGGAACAGAATTTTGCCAGTTGATCTCTGTACTGGGATCGGGGAAGATAAAGGATGCTGATGCTGGGACCAAAGAGAATTCAGATACCACTGTATTTTTTTCATGTGGAACCTTCTGAGGGGTATCATGAGAATCACAGGTGCCATAAGACCCAAAATCCTGAGGTATTCTCTTTCAGTATATTATTAGAAACACACCAAAAAGTTTATTATAAAGCTTTCGGGTCTCACACCCTTCCTCAGTACATGCAAATCTTGTTATAAACTCTTGCTAAATTAAAACATAAAAATATATATATGAAATGATTTGGTTTATAAGATATTTATACATGTGATGCAGTGACTTTGATGTATTCTGCGTATATTATAAGAGATGAATGTGTGTCTGGAATAATGAGTATTAGTTTGTTGCAAACGTGTCTATAAGTATGGAAATGAATATGTTTTGCCTCGTCTTTAGTTTTTATGAAATGTACTGTTTTAGATCGTTAGGAATATAGGCGTGTTTGATTCATTTATTTATTTATTGCTGCTAGGGATATGGAGACACTAAACGCCCTTCATTGTATTTAATTTTTGATGAGCCATTTGATTGTTTAATTGATTAATTAATGCACCTGAATATGAGCTATTGTATAAAAGGAGTCATTAGAATATGGATGTTAAGATCTGAAGAAGCGTACTAGTTTGTACGCGAAAGCGCTCATCTGTTTTATCTGCTTTTTTTGTTTTAATCAATAAATGAGTCGGAATTACATTTTATTCTAACATCTTTTTCGTGGTGGTTTTCACTCGTGTATGGTCTTCTGTATTTAATAATAAATAATAACAGGGTCTATATTAGAACACCGAACATTCAAAATGTCGAGTGTTCTAATATCGAACCCTAGTAATAAAAAAAAAAAAACATCAAAAATTCGGAACAGCGAATATTTTCCTAGGGAAAAAATTTGCTGTTCCAAAACACATACACACAACACAAGCACACAAAACAAACAGCAATTCACACACATACACCTAAACTCTTACACCTAACCCTACACTAAACTATACATACACCACTAACTATCCACTTACCTTAACCCAAACCCTAACCATAAGGGCCGTCACTATTGCACAGTCACCTCACCCATGCCCTAACTCACTGAACCTGCCCTAACCCACACATCCACACAATCGCACACTTACCTTACCCGCGCCCTAACCCTAACTCACCTAACTCGCCCTAACCCACACGTTCACACAATCGCACACTTACCTGAACCCGACCCATAACTTTCCACCAGAGCACTGAAAATACTGAAGCAACAGAAACGGACAACCAAATTCTTTCCCTAGGAAAGAATTCGGTTTCCTGTTTCTTCGATATTTTCAGCATTCGCTGAAAACAGGTCGATATTAGAACACTCGACATTTCAAATGTTCGGTGTTCTAATATAGACCCTAATAACAGAACATGAAAATACTAAATATCTATTTACAATAAATACCAGTTTCAATCACAGAAAATATTAAAAATAACACCAATGGAAAGAGTCACAGATACAGAAAAAACTATACTAATCTCACTATATTTTTCTGACTTCTTGTTGTCTTTTGGCTTTTCCCAGTTAGGGGTCGCCGCAGCGGAACTCCGGTCTGCTAATGATTGGCAGTAGAGTTTCACGAACGCCGAAGTGCCAGCTCAACGTTCAACCTTCAACGAAGGCACGCCCATTTACGCATGTCTTTCGAACGCCCATCCAACCGCGGGGAGGACATGCAGACTCCACACAGAAGGCACTCCCCACACTCCAGCCGAGAATTGAACTGGAGAACCTCTTGCTGTGAGGCAACAACGCTACCACTGCACCACCGCGGAATCCCCTAGTTCATTTACTACAGCAAGGCAAGATGAAGTGGGTGAGTGATCCTGAGGTGTCTGCTAGGCATCTCAGTACAAAGAGCTTTTATTCCACTAGAAAATAAAATAGATCTATATTTAGATCTGTTCCAGGGATTTTCCACTCAGACTTTGGCCATTGCGACGGAGTACCTCAGGATTCTGGGTTTCATGGTGTCTATGAAATCCTCTGGCAAGACTCCAGATGAAAAAAATGCCGTGGTGGCTGAAGTCTCTTTGGTCCCAGTAGCAACATTCATTATCTTTTATAATTCCAGTTCTGGGATTTGACAGAAGAGAAATCACTTGGTGAAGACATCAAATATCCCTGAATCCAGGTCTCCTCTTCTCCACACCTTCTCCAAAGTAGGCAGTCACCACAGATGCCTCAGACTCTGCTTGTGGAGCAGTGTCAAGGAGGATGAAAGTGCAACAGGTCTGGGACAACAAAGACAAGACGCAAGCAAGTAAACATAAAAGGGATGTTTGCTCTTTTCAAGGAACACAGCTGTCTGAAAAACCTTTGGTCTACAGGACCCCTTCAAGTTGTTACAGACAGTACCACAGTGATGTGGTGCATAAGCAAGCAAGGGGCAACCAGGTCTTACCCACTGCACAGACTAGCCATGTTAACATGGGATATAGCTTTACAGCACATTCTCATCCTACATTCTGTCACAGCAAAATTGTATGGCAGACATACTGAGCAGGACCAGGGCAGACCCTCACAAATGGAAACTAGATCAACGGGTCTTACAAGATTTGATCTATGGGGAGTTCCTCAAGTAGACCTTTTTGCCTTCTCTTTGGACAATCAGCTAGCAAAATTCTATTCTAGGATTCCATGCAAAAAGGTCTAGAAGATAGATGCCTTTCCTTTTCTTTGGACAGGAGTGTTCCTGCATGCTTTTCCACTCTTTCCACTGATATCCATTGATATCCACTGATATCCACTGTACTTCAGAAGTTTCAGAAGGAATCATGTAAGATCACTTGCTATTGTGATTCCCTTCTGGCATGGGAAACCACGGTTCTTCCTTCTTTTGGAAAAGCCCAGCGGCAGTTACCACAAGTTTCCTTACAGACTGTATCTACTTACACATGAACTGGGTGTTTGGTATATCATGACCCTAAACAACTTCAACTGACTGCCTGGATGATAGAGTCTTAATACCCTTTAGACACCTGTGTATTACTGAGGACTTACAGCAGGTACTAAGGGAGACAAGAAAGCCTTCTACTAGAAAATTGTGGTATCAGCAAATGTAAAAGGTTTTCTAGTTCATGCCAACAACATAATCAGCACCCACTCAAAGCTAGTGTTTCTATGGTTACTTTCCTGTGGTCTGTCTTACTCATCTATCAAGGTCAGTTTTTCAGCCATTTCAGCATGTTTACACATGGATCCCCCCTCTTTCAAGACATTCTTATGTCAAAATGTTTTTGAAAGGGGTTTTCCATAAAAGACCTCCAGGAAAACTAGTAGCTTCTCCTCAGGATCTTAATTTTGTGTTAGAGAAACTCCATTTGAACCAGCTCATATGGCTGACTTGAGGTTCTTAATATGGAAAACAGATTAACTGATTGCTCTGACCTCTGCAAGAAGAGTATTTGAGTTGCAGGCTCTTATGGTGGGTCAGCCTTATTTCAGTTTCCGCAGTGACATGGTTTCCTTGAGAACTAATCCTTTTATGCTTAAAGTGTTATCCAAGTTTACTTTAAGCCAAACTGTCCATCTTCCTATATTCTTACTCGAACCCAAAGAATGGAGGCAAAAGGATGCAGCATACCTTGAATGCCTACAGGCAACTCTGGTTCCATCTTGACAGAACACAATTTTCTGAACTTCTGATCAGATAATTTCTTGTGAAGATAAGAAGAATGGACATGTGTCAAAAGTGGACGATTTCCAAATGGTTGTCTTATGCTATTACCTTTTGTTATGCCCACTATAACACATCTATTCCAGACATGGTCAAGGCCCACTCTACTAGAGCCGTGGCTTCATCTATGGCTTTTTGGAAGGGTTGGATTCTAGCGGTATTCTAGAAGCCACAATTTTGTCCTGTGTACATACATTTATAAACGTCTACAGACTAAATTCATTGTCCAGGTCTAGGTTAGGCTTTGCTAGGTCATTTTCCAGGGAATCCTGGTCCCTTACCCTCCCACTTCCCAGTTGTTCTAAGCTGTGGTAATCTACCTATACATCTTAATCTACAGTAATAGGCACCAATATAATAACATTGTAAGTAAAGGTGCCAGGACAACAGTTGTTTGAATCATCACTGCCCCCCCCCCCCACACTCCCCTTGTTTTGAATGTACGTGTTTATGTGAGAATGGGGGACATTTGATTTTTGTTCTTCGTAGAAATGTCTTCTCAGAGCTCCGCCTCCTTCTCTTGCTTGGCTTTAAAGCTCTGAAGGGCTTGGTACTCAAACCTGTCATCTGATGTTGTTAATCTTCATTCATTCCTTACTGATGGGTGTCGGTTCTGTCCTCAGAACCGAGTCGGCCTTATAACAAGCTCGTGCCAGCCAAACAAACTCTCAAGCTAAGCTTTTGACCATGGTGCCCCTCTCCTGTTACCGCAGATCTTGTTTGCCGTTTAGCCATAAAGCCGTGTCAAGCCAGCTCTCAGCTAAGTACTTAAAAGTTTTTCATCTTAAAAAACGTTTTCTGAATATTTTTCCTTGTTTTTTCAATTTTATACTATTTCCATATTCTGTCATTAGCTTACCTATTCTTTAACTCTCCTTTTTCAACTACCTTCTTGGTAATCCTTAAATACCACTGGTGGTACTGCCTTCTCCCTTACCCTCTGTGGTAAATTTCTGAATACCATTGTTGGTATTTCCTCCCCTTTCTTCTTTCTTTCTTCCAAAAACAAAAACTTTCCACTATCTCTTTTTTACCGTTTGTTGTTAACGGTTATCTTGTGCACTATGTCAGAGAAAAAAGGAACTTCAGGTTTCAAACAGTGCAACCAGTGTGGCCGCAAAATGCCAAATTGTGACTCACATGTATCATGTGCATATTGTTTGGGGGTTCCTCATCTTTCAGTCCAACCTCCTTGTACCATTTGCCAAGGGTTCAGCTCTTGAACCCTTAGTGAGAGTAAAATAAGTTGATTTTGAAGGGCCTCCTTAAGTCGCCCTTCCAAGAGGCTATTTCTGCATTGGAGGGCTCACCACCTCCTAGAAAAAAGCAGAAAAAGAGACTGCATTTGGTTCCTTCTTCAACCTTAGATGATAGAAAGCAGGAACCAAGACAAAAAAATACCAAAATTGACTTTGTCAGCTCCAGAGCCATGACTGGCTTCTACGGCATAATTTTTGGTACCATAGATAAAAATTGTGTCATCGGTGCCTGTTACGGCACCAACAATGTCTACGGCACTGATCTTGCCTAAATTGCAAATCTCTACCTCGGTACCATCTTTACAAATTCTGACTTTGACACCGATCACGACACCGACCATATCCATGACACCAAGCTTGACTACAGTGTCTGTCCCATCAGTTCCAATACCAGACACTCTTTCCTTATAGCTCTCTAGTCTCGAGACTGTGGTGGCAGTAGACCACTCTGCATGGATCCAATACTCCCCTACAGTGGATCCTTTCTTGGGGCAACAGTTTAGCCCTTTCTTAGAACAGCTTGACTCCCCATCGGGGATATCAACAAGATCAACCAGGAGCCTCTTGGAATTAGACATGGTGCGTCTTGTGAACCAGCTGCTGATGGCCAGAGGGATTGCTACACCTTCCAAGATTCCCTTCCCATCTGGACTTGGGAGTCTGTCTCCATGGACTCCAACTGATTCTCCTCCTTTGACCTCCCTGCAGGCATCAAAGTTCCTGGCACCCATACCCTTTACAGTTCCCACACCTTCGGTTCCACTGGTGGATCTCACTGTGTTTCAGGAGCTGACCCTTTGTCCCTTGACTCATTCAGAGCTGGGTCACCCTCAGGATCGGGACTGGACTGCAGGCTCTGGGTTGCCTGGTATGGCAAAATTTTTTTCTACAGCGCTGTCTACTATGATTCCAGGAATCCTGACAGTACTGAGTCCCCTTGGGGTTCCGTCCTTGGGAGTGAGTTTGTCAGA
Source organism: Protopterus annectens (assembly GCF_019279795.1). Taxonomy (NCBI): domain Eukaryota; kingdom Metazoa; phylum Chordata; order Ceratodontiformes; family Protopteridae; genus Protopterus; species Protopterus annectens. The sequence goes on from NC_056733.1 coordinate 873,495,219, forward strand.
GCGGGGTGTGATCCCAGTTCCGAGGATGTCCTTCTCGGTTCCAGGCTCTCATCCCTCTTCAGGTGGACCTGCTTTCCAGGTGATGGAGAGGGCCTTTGCCTCTGCAGGCAAACTGCCAGCATCAGAATACCAAATGTGTCCTCCCTCTAAGCCACAGCTGACACAGACCACCGCATCGGGACATTGAGCACAAGAACCCCAGGATACCCTACCGCAGGGCTCCCCCACTTTGGAGTCCTCATCAGAAATTCCTGCTGAAGAGGTACCACATAAGAGGACATGCAAGAGGAAGCATGTGGACTCCCCTGAGCAGAACCTCACAGAGGACACGGACTACGATGAAGGGGAGGGGTCCCCACGGTCACCTCCTGATAATGTCTCCTTTGGAGACATCCTGGAAATCCTGAAACAGAGGAGGTGACTGGAAGTCCACCAACCCCTCCTTCAAGGAGTCTGTATTCCTACAGGCTTTTCATGCTCGACCCTCTACTTCTTGGGTGACCCCACCTGCAGATTAGCAGGTTCAACTCATTGTGCAGTGTGCATGGTAGAATCCTGATACTATTGAACCAATCCCACAGAGACCAGACAAGATTTTATCCCCTCCCGAGCAACATCCACACTGGTCCAAGGGTCTTCCTGTAGATGGTATGGTGGTGGTGGCTGCCACTAGGAAGGAGCTTGTAGAGGAAAGCCAGACTATCCACCCCCAAAACAGGGAGTCTCGGGTGGTGGACAGGCTAGAGAAGCTAGTCTTTGCATCATCGACCTTTGCTGTTAGGTCTTTGAACTACCTAACACATTTCACTAGGCTTCAGAGAGACCTAGTCCCTGAACTCTCCGAAACCTTAGCAGGAGTGGTCTCTGATGAGGTATGTGAAAAGATTGCCTCACAGCTTGCTACCCTAGAATCCATATCCAACTCCTCCATGCATTTGATTTCCCACGCTACTGAAGGAGTGGCTAGAGAGGCGGCTTCAGATGTTGTCATGAGACGTCACACCTGGATGCACCTCTGTGACTTTGCAGACCCTTTTAAGTCTTATTTTCTTAATGCTCCAGTGGAAGCTTCTTAACTTTTCAGCCCAAAAGTAAAAGACACATTGGCCAGGTGTAAGAAAGATGGCAAGGCCCTTTTTGCCATGGGTGTATGTTTTTCCACCCCTCAATGTCCCTACTCTAGGAACCAGAGGAGTGAAAAGATGTGGTACAAGAAATCTCAGGGTCCTTTCCATGACAGACATGGCAAGTTTACTCCCCGGGGCAGAGGGGGTAACTCATCCAGAAGGTGCTCCTACAGAGGCAGAGGGGGTTCGTGTAACCAGAGGTCCAGAGATTCCCTCTCTGGACAGCCCTATCAGCGCTCCTGAGGAGCGACCCGATTACTTTCCTCTGGAAGCAGTTGGGGGACGTTTTTCCCTGCACCTTTCTGCCTGCAAACAATAACTACAGATTCTTGGGTGCAGAGGATCATAACCAGAGTTTACCACATTTCATTCAATCTTTACCCAATGTCATCAAGACAAATTCCCGACATTCCACCCAGTCAAAGGGAAAAAGCAGCTCAAGAAATACTAAAGCTACTTTAAAAAAATAGTCATCCAAACAGTCCCACCAGACAAGATAGGATCTGGATTCTACTCAAGATTCTTTTTAGTGCCAAAAAAGACAGGGGACTGGAGACCAATTCTGGATCTCAGCATCCTGAATAAATTTGTCAAACAGGAAAAATTCCGGATGGTCCTTCTGTTTTTGGAAAAAAATGATTGGATGTGCTCAATAAATCTTCAGGATGCGTATTACCACATAAAAATGGACAAGCACTCCAGAAGATTCCTTTGCTTCCAGCTAGGAGCCAATCACTTCCAATTCTGCACGTTGCCCTTTGGACTCTCTACAGCTCCCAGAGTGTTCACCAAGTGCATAGCAGTGGTAACAGCTCACTTGAAACTTCAAGGATTCCGGGTGTTTCCATATTTAGATGATTGGCTCCTCACTTCCTCCACCAACCATCTACTGGAAATAGCTCTAAACTACACTCTCAAACTAACACAATTCCTAGGAATCTCGATAAACTGGGAAAGTGCAACTTGATTCCCTCTCAAACCTTGGAATTTATAGGTGCAATTTTCAATACACATGCTTGCCTGGTCTCTCTTCTGGACCACAGACTACACAGGATAAGATCCCAAATCTGGGTGATACTCTATCAAAACCTGGTCTCAGCTCGGGCAGTTCTTCAATTCCTGGGCTCCATGGCAGCGTCAAATACAATAGTGTCGTTAGCAAGACTACACATGAGAATTCTCCAATGGCTCCTACTGACACAGTGGTATTCCTTGCATCATCCTATGTCTTTTCAAATACGTATAACTCAATGATGTAAACAGGATTTAATGTGCTGGATGAAGCCAGATGAAGAGCTATGGAGTTTCCCCTTATGCCCACATCAGCCCAGGGCCACACTGACTATGGACGCTTCCCTGATAGGGTGGGGGAGCTTTACCAAGGGAAGACTGTCCAAGGCACCTGGTCAGACTAGAGGCCAATCTGTATATCAGTGTCGTATAACTGAGGGCAGTGCTTCTAGCATTGCAAACATTTCAATCCACTCTTCCATCAGGGACAACTGCTATACAGTCCGACAACATGTCAGTAGTCTGATACGTTAACAAACAAGAAGGAGGAACCAAGTCCTATCTGTTATGTCGAGAGGCCATGAGAATCTGGCAATGGGTGATATCTTCCGACCGCTTTCTGATAGCAATGCATATTCCTGGGATTTCCAACATGATTGCAGACAAGCTGAGCAGATGTATCCTACTGCCTCATGAGTGGTCCCTCAATTCAGTCATGGCGGTGAAGATTTTCAACCACTGGGGTCAGCCCTGCTGTGAATTTTTTTGCCTCTCTATTAAACAACAAATGCAGCAGCTACTTTGCCCTAATCCCCCCATGGGGGGAATCCCCAAGGGATGCTCTGATACACGATTGACCCACGGGACATCTGTATGCCTTCCCTCCCTTCCCCTTGATTCCCCTTTTTCTAAAGAAGGCCCTTTGTCTGAGAAGCAAGGTAATTCTCATTGTCCCTTACTGTCCACGACAAGTTTGGTTTCCTTTCCTTTGGCCTCAGCTAGTATGCCAGCCCTGGATTCTGGATCCAACTCCTGAACTGATCTTGCATCTGTAAGGGTTGACGCACCCCAGCCTTCCCAATCTCCAGCTGACAGTTTGGTTTCTCCACTTCCGATAATAGCTAGGCAGAGTAACCTTACCTCTCCTGTATGTAATATTCTTCTGGCTTCACATAAACCATCCACCAGAAAAATCTATCTCAACAAATGGAAGTGATTTCTTATTTGGTCTCAACAAAGAAAACTGGATCCTTGCTCAACTCCTTTTAGTGTGATCTTGGATTATCTGTTAGGTCATCTACAGTCAGGAGCGACACCCTCCACAATTTGAGTCCATTTGGCTGCAATCTCAAACTTTCATGATAGTTTCCGAGATTCATCCTTAATCTCCCATCGCCTCTGCAAAACCTTTTCAAAATGGGTCTCACACATCAGACCACCTTTCAAAGAACATATTGACCCTTGGAATTTAACACTAGTGCTGCAATCTCTGACACAACCACCTTTAGACACACCTCCAAAAAAGTTAGCAAGTATGACTGGTGCACGGCATATCCAAACTGTTAAATAAACCAAAAAAGAAAAAGCCAGCACTAAGAGGCAAATTAAGTTTTATTGCTTTCCCTTCAGACCGGTTTCGGTAACAAACCTTCTTCAGTGATAAAGCATACATAATGCAGGGACAGTTTTTATACACAATGTACATCCCCAATTGTGACATAATTTCCCCCATTAATCCATTCCAGCCTCCAAACACATACAAATATCAACCAGAATAAACATTTTAAATATAATATCAGATGCTGTAACCAAAGTTCCATTCATATCATATATTTACTTGTGAAATTACCAATTAGGGTCCTTAATAAAGAGAAAAAAGACCCTCATAACTTGTCATTTAGTCCAGGATGAAAGAGGGCACCCAACTTAATAGTCCATTTTCTTTCCTTTTGAGTTAGTATAGTGTGCCAACCTTGCTTCATAGATCTATTACCTTTTACTTGGTCAATAATGACAAATCTAAAAGAAGCAGTTCTGTGTAACTGACAATGTCTATACAATGCATTGGTCATTTTTTAAGATGTAAATCACTCAAATGCTCTGAAATACGACTTCTTTGTTGCCTAGAAGTCTGCCCTACATAAAAGGCAGAACATTGGCAATTAGCCAAATAGACAACCCAGTCAGAGCTACAAGTCCCAAAAAATGAAATATCAAAAATTTGACCAGTGTTTTTACTACTAAAAGATGAAGTTTTAAACATATGTTTACACAGACTGCAATGTCCACAAGGATGTGACCCAACAAGCCTATCCCCCAGTATGGTTATTTGATGTTGGTTCACTTAATCCAAAAAAGTTTTCTTATAATGCGCAAAATAAGAAGTGAGTGTTCTTCCCCTTCTGAAAGAAAATTGGCATCTGTTAGACAAACATTGATCCAGATCTGTATTGGCCCGAAGAATATTCCAATGTTTGTTGACTACATCCTGCAATAAATGTATATTACTGCCAAATGTAGTAACCAACCTCATGGTTCCTGATCCATCCTTTTTGGTTTTAGCTTTATAATTCTATAAGCTAGATCTCTCACAATTGGCCGCCAAATCACTGGCCTTTTGTACTGTTGATTTCTTATATCCCCTATTAATAAATCTACCCTCAAGATCATGCCTAGCAACCACCTTTTGAGCCTGTGAATTCTTGTGATATCTTGTGATAACGTCAGTTAGACGCATATCCGAGCTTCAGGCCTTATGCATCAGACGTCCTTATATGATCTTTCATAGGGACAGGGTATCACTTCGGACAAACCCCTCCTTCCTTCCAAAAGTTGTCTCAGAATTGACACTTAACCAGACAATTGACCTACCTGTCTTTTTTCCAAACTATTCGAATAAAGGGGAATACTGCCTTCATTTGCTGGATGTACATAGACAATTAAGTTTTTATCTGCACAGAACAAAACCAGTACATAAATCAGACCAGTTTGTCTTTCTCAGGCCCAAAACTGGAGGACCCTATTTCTAAAGTGACCTTATTTAAGTGGTTGAGAAACTGTATATCCTTCATCTACCAGCATAATAAAATTTGTCTACCGAGCAAGGTCAAAGCACACTCAACCAGATCAGTGGCAACTTCTGTGGCTTTTCATTCAAGGGCTTCAATGGATAATATCTGTGCAGCTGCAACCTGTTCTACCCCCCCCCATACCTTTATTACTCATTACAAATTGGTTCTGGTTTCCAGCGGAAGAGCATCCTTTGGTTCAGTGGTACTCAGGAACATTCTTCCATAAGGGCCTCCCAGGACATAAAGTAGCTAGGGACTCTGTCCCATCATAAGGAATGAATGAAGATTAACAGCATCAGATAAAGAAGTTATGTTTTTGCCATAATGTTCCATTTGTGTTGTTCATCTTCTTTCATTCATTACGTCCCACTCACCTTCCCCCTCCAGAGGTTCCTGGAGGATTAGACTGGGTCCTAATCCTGCTTTAGGGTTTCTGATCAGAAAAAGCCTCTGCTTTCCTTACCACGGGCAAACTCGATCTAAGGTAATAGGGAGAGGAGCACTATGGGTAAAAGCTTAGCTCAAGAGTTTTTTTGGCTGGCACGAGCTTGATATAAGGCCGACCCGGTTTTGAGGATGGAACCGACACCCATCAGTAATGAATGAATGAAGATGAACAACACAGCTAGAACGTTACGGTAAGAACATAACTTATTTTTTTTTAGTCATCTCAGCTCAAGCTAATGGTTTGGGTGCATGGAAGGTGCCCTGAAGCTTTGTAAACTGGTTGGCTGTTATGTCCTGTGCAGGATATAACCCATATAGCTTAGGCTACTGCAACAGTTATTATTCAAACATCTACTGTTATGGCATGTTTACTTATACAGGTATCTCTTTATCTTTTAGACCTGGTATTTTCCCCATTTTGTGCTCCGGTATTGATTCCTTCTACCTACATTGGTATCTTAATTTCTTCATCCCCAGGTGGTCCAGCATCAGCATACCTGGTGTGGGGACAGGGTAGCATTTGGTGGTCCAGACCAGGTTTACCTAGACCCCATCTGCTTCAGGTCTGTTGCTGGATGGTCCATTATTGGCTGGCCCAGTACCTGTTCTACCTCCTGCTGCAGTGCAGGATTCGTGAGAGGTTTTTTTCAAGGTGCTGAGCTCCGTGATTGTTTTCTGATGCAGGAGACTATTCAGCGTGATCAAGAGAAAAACATAAAGTTTTACCACATTGATCATCCAATGGAATATAAGATGTGAGATCTATACCACCCCACCCCTCCTACAAAATACCCAAAGGCTGGAGTTTGTAAATGACGGGAGAAGAACAGCTGCCTCAGCCAGTAACATTTGTCCCCACAAATGAGATTAGAAAGCCTATAGAGCACATTGATCAGTGTCTGAGTTGTTTCTCTCCCTCAATGACATTATTGGAGATGTGGTAAATGCAGTGTGGAGTAATCCAGACACTGCCCCCTTAACCTCACAAAGCAGATTAAATGTTCAGTACTCCAGCCAGATTGCACTGTCTGGGCAGAGACCGTAAGCCAGATATCTGTTTCTGTGACTACCTTTTGAAGACATCTGCCCCCTCCCACTCTGATAATCAGTCAAGAGTGGGGAATGGTGGGGAATCAGACTTTTGTACCTTTGACATTGTGCCTCAGTGGGGTATTTCAGTCGGAATGTTGTATACTACTAGGGGCTTGCTTAATAGATCAGTAAAAGGAAAAGTCTACTTCAAGCTTCTACATTTTTCACACTGAGAATCCTTATGGTACATGTTGCATGATACTGTACATGGAGCTGCATGGGCAGTAGTCGATTCTTTGGCAGAGAGAGATGAAAAGCCCTCTCTGTAACCCAGATTTAGCAGCTTGGTTTCTAGAGGATTAGGTGAGGGGACATGCCTGGACACATAACTGTGACTGAACCACTGGGTGGTGAACAGGATAGCCTGGGAATGCTGTAAATGTAACAAGGCTTTAGTTGAGATGCATACAAAGGCATGGGACAATTACTTTGCAAAGCCCCTTGAATGGACCTCTTGAGTGTTAAAAGGCATGTACTGGGTAGGGTATAAAATAGCCCTAATGGATTTTTTTGATGATGACCTCCTGATTGTCTCTCACTGCAAGACAATGAAGGGACTGACGGGATAACTTTGCACACAACCAGTGCATGCCAGCAATCCTGGCTGTGGTTTTACCACTGTGCTGAAGACACCAAAGTGACATTAGTAGATGTGCATTTTAAGGGACCTTTACTGTTTGGGCCTGTAATCAGCAGACATATTCAGGGTAGAAAGGACAATTCATGAGTGGTAACCCATTTGATCATTGCCAGTATATTGTGTTTGGAAATAAGATCCTTATTCTGTTGACTGTCTGAATTTCTGTACACCAGGTGTCAGGAGATTTCCTTCTCTGTCGTATTTCAGTCTTTAACTACCCCCTCCCAACCTTTACCCAATTGCGGTAGAGGAGGGTATGTTGACTGTGTGCATATGTAATTTTCTCATTCTAGTTTACTTGGAAAGTTGAAAGGTGAGGTGAGTGATACAGGATATTGTGGTAAGGAGAAAGAGGAGGTCCAAAAGTGGGAGGCTGGATTAATGGTTAAGGTATTTACATTACAAACACAAGGTGCAGGATTTGATTCTCTTATGGGGTAATTGGCTAGGTTTAAAGTGGCCCACAAGAGCAGTTAGCCTAGTACTACTCTATGAACATATGAAAGTGATGTAGAATAGCTCTTTCTGGTGGATTAAGCTTGGGTTATACAGAGTATAAATGTGCAGATTTAGTAAATTAATATTTTATAAATCAAATTCATATGTCAAAAAAATTAGACAAAGGCAAATGATGGAGTTACACTTACCATTAATATATTACAGCTCGACACTGAATAATTAGCAACATAATAGGAAAACTCAACGGAATTCAAACATACTACCTTGTCTGTACATATAAGGTAGCATCTAGAATTATTTAAGCAGGGAAGAGCACAGGCAGTGCTGCTAATCTAGGAGAAAATGTGACTTGAAGGTACTGAGGTCACTGACTAGCCTAAGGTCAGGAGATATTTTATTTCATAGTATGGATGCACAGTTGGACGTAAAGTGCATTTCTGGAAGAGTATTGGGGGATTTTATGTGGAGGTCATACCTTTGTCCTTAGAGCATAGATCTCTGCCAGGTGAGTACCATTGCAAGTGGATCTTACAGAGGGACACATCATATTGGTACCGGATCTTATGAGCATTTTTTTAGCTGGGTAAAATATAGGTCGTTGTATAGTTGTAACCACTGCAGCTGTCGAATGGAAATGCAGTGGTGTGCCGAGCTGAATAAGTTAGCAACTTTATTGCAATATTGTTCCTCTTGGTTACCCAAGAAGCTTGGAAATTTGTGAAGGTAGTAGATGCATATGGTAGAGCAGGTGGTAAGTAAGCAGATGAGGTTTTCTTGTGACCATCTTCAGTGCCAAAGGGTTTAGCTCTATATAGGAGTCTTAGCTTTGTTTGCTTTCACGTTTTAGCGTTATTGGTGATGCATATGATATGCTGATCAAATTTTAAGTTTCCATCTGTAATGACTCTGAGCAATTTTGCATGAGGGGCTGATTCTATTCTGATATTATTTGACGATGCAATGTTAAGGTCTTATTAGGATTTACTATATAAGTTGAGAGTGTGTGAGGCATACTCCATTGGATATGACTGCCTGTTATGTAATATGTCAAAGTTCAGTCACGCTATGTATGCTTGGAATAGGTGAGTGTATAAATCATCTGTGCATTGAATTAAAGTTACATGTTTAGCTGCAGTAATCAGGTCATTTATAAAGATATTAATTAGTTGGGAACCTAAAAGTGCGGTCTGTGGAACACCAGTGGATACTGGCATAAAGTTCGAGAAAGTGCTTTGCCATTTGAAACATTGTTGTGAAGTGTTTTGTTTGTAAATGTGAACTTGTTAATACAGTTTGACTATTTTTATATAAATATAAATTTGCCTATGTCACAAGTGATAATTCAATAAAGGTGTTTAAAAAAAGGTTGCTACCGAACCATATGATATATCTTTTCAACAGACCAAGATCAGGGAGCTTGTTTAATTTCATGAGATACCACATCAAATGCCGTAGACGAGTCCATGAACACAGATGAGACTGGTTTACTCTCATTTATGTTATATATTATATTGTGAAGGCCAGCAGGGCAGTGTTGGTGCAATGGCTGGGGTGGAAATCATACTGTGTTGTGGAAAGCAAGAGTTTTAAGTAACTTAGTTGAGTACCTGAGAGTGGACACATTTTAGCAATATTTCTAACGCAGAAGGAAAAATGGCAAAAGGTTTGTAGTTTGAAAGGTCAGTTGAGTTACCTCCCTTGTCTAGTGTTAAGATGTATGATTGTTTAAAAGTGGATGGAATATAGAATTCCGAGATCTATCTGTTGATGAGTATAGAAACTGGGTATGCTAATACATTTCAGGCCATTTTAAGATACTCATTTGGGGTTGTTGATGACAAGAGGTGTAGGTTTAATTCTGTGAAGGTATTTTATGATTGTTGCAGTTGGGACTGGTTTAAGATAAAAAAACAGAAGTGGTGTTTTTGATGGGGCAGAGTAATTTGATGGATTTTTAGAAACAAACAAAATACCCAAAACAAGGGCACTGGTAGATAACAAATAGAGACACGGCCACTGCACAACGAATGTTGAAAACTCTAGCACTGTTCAAGGAAAAACAAACCAAAGGCAGGACACCAAAATAATCCACAGCTACACAAATTTATTGCAGACTTAGCGCTTTCACCTTACAAGGCATCATCAGAGTCAAAAAGCTGTTACAACAAACATCTTTTAAATGCTAAAGTCTGTAAGCAATAAACCCATAAACCAATTAATTAATTGTTTTTCCTTGAACAGTGCTAGAGTTTTCAACATTCGTTGTGCAGTGGCCGTGTCTCTATTTGTAATTTGATGGATTGGTCACTTTACCTTAGTACTGATTTAGCTGCATTTATTGAATTTGTTTACAATATTAGTGTTTCTTTATGAGGGTATGAGGTTGTCTGGGCAGGTTTGCCAGGATTTAGTAGGGTGTTTATGGGGATCCAAAGAATTTTGGCTTATAGTCCATGAGAAATATTGAGGATTCTAGCCCAATTCCCCCAGAGCACTGTCTGGTTAAATGACGCTTACGCATAGCAGACAAATCCAGTCTGATAGGATCAAAGCCCGGACTACTGAAAATAGTTTGACAGCTAATAGCCTTAATATTCTGAGCCAAGTGCCAGGTAACTATCAGTACCTTCTTTTTCATATTATTACAAATAGAATTGGTAGCCATATGCAAGGTAGTTTGTCTATGACAGCCAATTCTGCACCCATTGTGACTCTGGAAAAATAAACCATAGTTTTACTAGTCCAGTAGTTCAGTACACATGGCCCATTTAGGGAGTTTAACCAGTAGTACAAGAATGTTGATGGGACAGAAGTTGCAGTGATGGATGGGCAAATCTAGGGGAATATAGTTATGCATGTTTGCGGGGGTTAGAAAATCAACCAGAAGGCAATGAAGATTAGAGATCTGAACTAGTGGTTTCAAACTGATGGTTGCCTCCACCACCTTAAAGAGGAGTGTAGGACTGGCTACTGTCAATTTCCTTTTGCTTAAAGATTATTGCAAAGCACTGACTATATAACTGCTGTGACTTCTTCAAAAATTGGGTTTTCAAAAGGTATTTTAGAAACGTATTCACATAGAGAGGGCTAGATTAAGAGAGACAGGAATAAATAAAGTACATTGGCATTTTGATCATTTAGAGACTCTGGGAGTAATAGATCTGTTAGATTCTCTTTAAACTCAGTAGTTCTCATTAAAATCTGGGTGTCTGCACACCACTGTCCCCCCCTCCTATGAGCATCTTTAGTGGTAGTGCCAAAAATTGTCTGAGTGAGAGGAAGATAATATAGGATGGCTTTTGCATGTGATTTTACTTAAGCCAGGTTCTATCCCTGCTTACGCCATGGTTTGAGCTCATAGGAGAGTTAACGATCCTCCCTTCCCTTAATAAGAAATATCCTGGTTTGAATAGTCACTCTGATACTGACGATGATTGCAGTCACCCTGTTTACCTAGCACAGTACCAAAAGACCAAACTGAATACTTTTGGACAGTGATCAGTTGAATGCATCAAGCATTTAATGTAGCTACACTGTTTCAAATTATGGAATCCTAAAGGGGATTATTTCCATTTCAGGATTTGGCCATATCATTAGATAATGTTTGAATAAGTTCATAACAAGGATCTTTTTTAATGTTCATCATATTGATTACTGCTGCATTAACCTTAGATATATGGGTCATATCCTGCCAAGGATATAACAGCCAATCAGCTTCCAAAACTTCAGGCACCATCCAGGTGTCCGAACTGTCAAGTAGCTTGAGCTGAGCTGACTAAAAGACAGGTGTGGGTGCCAAGCCATGCTCTTCAGAGCTGTACTGCAGCCAAAGACTATTCTCTTCTGAGGCTTTCATGGATCGATGGTCAGCTTGGTGCTGTTCCTTTGCTGGGTAGATAAGTTGCCTTTGGAAAAAAAAACTTCTATTTTCTAAATATTGTTTGAGGTTTATCACTTTCCTCTTCAGGAAGGATATTTTAAAGGCAAGAGTTTTGTGTTTTAACAGACTGTCATGAAACTGTATCATACTTTAAAATGGGAGCGCTTTTTTTCCAGTCAGTTTAAAAATTGTGTAAAATAACTGTAAAACATTCTCTGTGGAGAAATTGTGTTTGCTTTACTTTTGTGGGGCTGGAGATATGTTTAAAGTGCTTTTACTGTGTCTTTCTGTAAAAAAAAGTGACTTTTAAAGGCTTGTAGTTTTTACCAGCATATGCTGCTTGTCTTCCATGGGAAAGAGGCATAATTTTTGGCTTGATCATGGAACAAATTACTGGTCCCATGGTTGTTCCTTCTTCCAGCTACAAACATTAAACAAACAACCTTTCCCACCACAGCAGGCTAGCGATTTGTCTCAGCCACAGGTGGGTGCCTCTGCTGTGGCCATTTGTTGTACCTCAGCCCACTCATCTTTTACCCTGGATTCTTCTGGTGTAGCACCTACAGCCACTAGGGACTGAGGGTTAGCCATATCCTCTGCGGCTGTTCTGGCCTCCTCAGTGGACTAGGGAGATCCACTCTTCTCTGTCCCAGGAGAAGGAACAGGGAAGGCTTCCCTGTTGTGTCAGAATGCTGTCCTTATGCCTGAAGTAGCTCCTGCTCCATTAGTAACATTTTGGCCCAATTTTTCCTATAAAAAAGAAATGGAAAACTAAACATATGTCTATGTCTCCTCAAATTTCCTTAGGAGTAGTTTACTGGGTATGGCTCAGGTTTAATTCAGGCTATTGATCCTTCTTACAAAGTAGTTTCTGGTAAAATAAAGTGGGATACCTCTTTTCCTGAAGATATTTAAGATACTGAATCTGAACAGGTTGCTAGTGGGACAGATACAGGGCTTTTCCCTCATATTTCTGATTCAGACTCAGAGAAAAGCTCAGTTTCTGATTCTCCCTCTGAGGGTTTCTCTTTCTGTAAGACTATTGCTAGAATGTGCCAGTGTTTTTAGTGGAAATCACTGAGGTTTCTCAGTCCCTCAGAAAATGCTACGAGTTGTTACAGAAGGAATTTCCAGAACCTTCACCCATTTCTCTTGTCCTGATTGCTTTAGAGGATGTGTGTGTTACTGCCTGTAATTTTCCTGATAGTTAGCCAGCTGCCCCTAAAAAGGCAGATTGGATGCATAAAGTTTTATACAGTATTCCCAAATCTGACTTTGCAGTGATAGCTTTAATTAATCCCACTGCTACTAAACACTTAGATGATTTCCAGTCCTACTCTTTGTGATAAGGATGGTAAAATTATTCAGTATGGGGAAAAAGTGTATACTTCTGCACCTTTGGTTTTCAGAATTTTGAATTATCAGGCTCATATGTTAAGTTTGTTCTGACTAATTATGAAAGCATGAAGAATGTTTTAGCTGCAGTTTCTTCTTGTGAGGAGAATCTGCTTTAAGTAATTTTGTTTCTTCTATTGCACAATACTCATTGTTTACAGAGTGTATTACTATGTTGATACTTTCCCGGGGCTATGGCCTCTGGTACTGTTTTGAGGAGATTGGCATGGTTACATTCTCAGAAGCTCCCAGTTGATAAAAATGAGATTTTAAATTCCTCTTTGGATAGAGATTTAGTGCTTGCCACCTCTGCTGCAGAGGTGATCAGAAATGTGATGAAAGGGGTAAGCTGACCCAAGGAATCTTTAAAAATTTTCAGTCCTACTTTTCTAAGTTTTCTAAGGGATTCCCTAAGTCCTTATCCAGTTTTGGCTAAAAGCAGAATAAACAGTCAGAATTACTACACAGGACACCTTGTAACCATAGTCCTTCCCTCCCCCCTTTTCTTCCAGAAAATCTGAATCTCCATGTTTCTCTTTGGCAGACAAATGGGTTCTGAAAATGATTCCTCAGCTACAGATGACAGTGGGAGGACATTCCTCCTTTCCGTGGGGTTTCAAGTCTCTTTCTTCCCACTCCAGCACAAATACCATTTGTCTTTTCAAATCCCAATGCTGGGGCTTGCAAGAAGAAAAATAATTTGGTGGAGACAAAAAGTATCCTTAAATTCAGGTCTCCCCTACTCCCTTCTTTGTTCCAAAGCAGTCTGTCATGACAGATGCCTTGAACTGTGCTTGGGGAGCAGTTTCTGAAGAAATGAAAGTGTAGGATGTGTGTGGGATACATAGAGCAGATGCAAGCACATAAATATCAAGAGATGTTTGCCCTGATGAAGGTGCTCAACTCTCTGAATCATATTTGATCCCTGGGATCTATTCAGGTTGTTACAGACAATACCACAGTCATGTGGTACATTAACAAGTGGGAGAAACAGGTCATACCCCTTTGCAGACTAGCTATATTAGCTTGGGATATAGCTTCACAGCACCATCTCTGTCACTCTGCAGGCATCCTACATTCCATCAGAGCAAAACTATGTGGTAGACAAGCTGAACAGGACCAAGGCAGAGACACATGAATGGAAACTTGATCAGGGGGTCTTCCAAGATTTGATCCATCTGTGACAAATTCCTCAAGTAGACATATTTGCCTCCTCTAGGAAAAATCAATTGACAAGGTTCTGTTCCAAGACTCCAAGCAAGAAGGCCTGGAAGACAGATGTCTTTTCTTTTGACAGGATGTTCCTGTATCCTTTTCTACTCTTTCCACTAGTATTCAGGGTACTTCTGAAGATTCAGAAGGAATCCCCCAAGATCCTTGTGGGGACTCCCTTCTGGCTCAAGCAACCATGGTTCTCACTTCTTTTGGAAATGGCCAGGGGCAATTACCACCAGCTTCCTTACAGACTGGATATACTTACATAGGAACAGGGATGTTTGATACACCCTGGCATCAGTTATCTTCAATTGACTTCCTGGATAGTAGGGTCTTAATTCCTCTTAGGCACCTGCTTACCAAGGCTGTGCAGCAGGTACGAATGGAGGCAAGAAAGCCTGCTACTAGAAAAATCATATATTAGAAAATGGAAAATGTTTTCTCATTGGTGCCAACAACATAATCAGCACCCCTTCGAGGCTAGTTGTCCTTTCTGGTTTTACAATATTTGTGTGAGCTACTATCATATGACCTTAATTATTCCTTATTTACTGGCCATTTCAGCATATCGGACTGTGATTCTTCGTATTTCAATGCACTGTTATCTCAAAATATTTTTAAAAGCGGATTGGTGTCCAAGTAAACCGGTGGCCCCTGGTTGGGAATTTAATGTTGTGTTAAAGAAGCTTACATTTGCTTAGTATGAACCAGCTGACCTAGCTGACTTGAGGTTCTTAACATGGAAAACAGTGTGATGTCCCCACTCTGGGCCAGTAATCAAGGAGCTTGAGTACTCACCACTGCCACTGGTGATGGGTGTTTACTTAAAATACAAATGGATACACTCACTATTTCCAGATGCAGACCTCTCTGCATCCAGCACAATTTTCCCCAAGAGCACACAGGGAACACAGTCAGCCCAGGGTCTGGATTTCTCTATATCTGTCTCTGTCCAGGTCCCCAGTAAGACTTTCCACAGGTATAACTTCAGAGTTAGGTCCTCAGCCGAGTGCTTAAGTCAAGTCCTCCACCACTCTCTGTGAGACCAGTGCTTCATGTCCCTGCTCCAAGTAGTTGATACACACACACACACACACACACACACACACACACACACACACACACACACACACACACACACACACACACACACACACACCTAGGAAAGGCTGGCACAGATTTACCTGCTGTGTCCCCTCCTGCCCAGACTATAAGGTAGTTATCACTGCCACCAGGCACTACAAAGCCCCCTACCTAAGGCTCTTACAAGGGTACCCAACTATACTGAGCCAAATCAATATTAATACAAATGGTAATTTGACCAGCAGCAGGAGTGGCCAGGGTTATCACAAAATAAATATATGCAAATGCTCTCAAATTTAAAGATTTTTCTAAAAGAACCAGCCACAGTGAGAAGTTTAAATATATAAGTCTTTCAAAAGATCAGAAAGAGCTTGCCAAAATGTTTTTGCTGACTCCTTTTTTGGTGAAGACAGCACTGGTTCTCCCTTCTCATTCAACTGGCAAGGGGCAATTCCTGCAAACTTCTTCACAAGGCAAATTTGCTCACAAAGAATAAGAGATTTCAGATTCATCCCAACATTCAAAATCGCAACCTAACTGTATACATAATAGGATTTTGATTTCTTTAGGCATAGTTTTTTCTGAAGATGTGCAACAAGTAGCAAAGGAATCAAAAATGGTACTAGAAAATCTTATTTATCCAAATAGAAGAGATTTTCTGTTTGGCGTCAAAGCAAAGGTTAGGACCTCTCTCTACTAAGGGCACCTCTGGTTCTCCAGTACCTGTGTGAATTGTTCAATTCTGGAATGCATGCTCTTCAATAAAGGTACATGTCTCAGCCATTTCAGCTTGACTTGCCACTGGATTTCCCCCTTGTCTCAAATCAAACTATTTTTAAAGGAAGTTTTATACATCAGGCCACCATGAAAAAAAGTTCCTCCTTCTTGGGATTTAAGTTTTGTTTTAGAAAATCTGACTTTACCACCCTTTGAACCTGTTTTAAGTTTTTAACCTGGAAGACTACCCTGCTAATAGCCTTGACCTCTGTCAGACAATTATGTGAATTACAGGTTCTTTTATCTATTCAGCCTTATTTGGTCTTTCACAAAAATGGGGTGAGTCTCAGAACCATCCCTTTCTTTATGCCTAAAGTTATTTGTGAATTAGTTCATAATCAATTTATACAACTTCCTGTTTTCTATCCTGACCCACAAAACAAATATGTAAGGATTCTTTATTGCCTGAATGTCCACAGACAAATTAGATTTTATCTAAATAAAACTAAAGATTTTAGGAAAACTAACCAATGTTTTGTGTCTTATGTTGTTTGTCTTTTCGGCTTTTCCCAGTTAGGGGTTGCCACAGCGGAACTCCAGTCCACTAATGATTGTCAGTAGATTTTTATGGTGCCAAGTTGCCAGCCCGACACCCAACCTTCAGTGAAGGCATGCCCATTCACGCATGTTTTTTGAATGCTAGTCAACTGCGGGGAGGACATGCAGACTCCAAACATAAGGTACTCCAGCCGAGAATCGAACAGGAGAACCTCTTGCTGTGAGGCAACAACGCTACCACTGCACCACCGTGGCTGTATCTGTAGATGACTTTCCAATTCCTTTCCATTCTGGTATTCTAATCATGACAAAAATTCTCTTCAGAACGTGAAGGCTAATTCTAAAAGAAAAGATGCCACATCTGGGGTTTTACTGAAAGTTGTTAGACAATACATCTATATTTGAAGCAGTGACTTGGTCCTCATTTTATACCTTTACTAAGACTACACGCTAGATTCTATTTCCAGGGCTAGAGCAGGCTTCACCAGGGCCAGTCTTCAGGGAATCCTGGACTGTGGTCCTTCTCCATCCACCCTTACTTCATGACCTTTGGCCTCCATCTGCCCTTACTTCATGACCTTTGGCCTCCATCCGCCCTTACTTCATGACCTTTGGCAATCATCCCATATATTTAGTCGCTACGGTAACAGTGATTTAATGAAGGACATAGTTACATTTGTGTAATTTACTTACCAAAACAGTAGATGTTTGAATAGTTTACTGTTGCAATACAAGCAACCTCCCTCCCCTTCTTTAATCTCTTCTCTGACCAGGGTCGGGTGTCCTTCTTTACTTTCCTCTTCAGACGACTTTAGTTAGAGCTTTAGGCTTCTTCCTCCCTGTTTTGGACAAGAAAGCTCTGAGCTTTAGTATGCCTGTACATCCTTCATATTCTAGCACATTCTGTCGTGCTGATGGTGAATGTACAACTAGTGAAGAATGATCTTGAAGCTTTGTAGACTGGGTGGAGTTACATCCCATATGGAATGGCTGCTGCATTAGTGATCTATTTTAACAACTACTATTATGGTAAGCAAACTACATAACTTTGTATCTGAAAATTATATTTTCTAATATATATTTAATTGTCTGTTCAAAGAAGACATCCATTTGTTTATAATGAAATCTAAAAAAATACATTATGGGACACATCCTTACAGCTTTAAATGACTCATATTACAAGCAAACTTATTTTAGGTATAAGGTACATTTTAAATAAATGGCACACATTTTTAGAAGTACATAAAATATACACCTGTGGTGTAACTTGATATGTTAAAATTTGACCTTGTATGGATGAAACTGTTTTAGAAACCACGGTGGTGCAGCGGTAGCATTGTCACCTCACAGCAAGAGGTTCTCCCATTCAATTCTCGGCTGGAGCACCTTCTGTGTGGAGTCTGCATGTCCTCCCTGTGGTCGAGTGGTGTTTGAAAGACATGCGTGAATGGGTGTGCCTTTGTTGAAGGTTGGGCGTCGGGCTGGCACCTTGGAACCATAAAAATTGACTGCCAATCATTAGCTGACCAGAGTTCTGCTGTGGTGACTCCTAACTGGGAAAAGCCGAAACAACAACATAGATGAAACTGTTTCAGTCATTAGGAGCAGAATGCACATAACATTTTCAGCATTACATTACTTATGACAAGGTACTTTTAGAGTTACAGCAGCGAGAGGCATTTATCGAATACCTTATCTGCTGTATTGTGAAATACAGTGTTCACTATATAGCATGAGATAGTTTAATCAAAGAATTATATGGAAGTCAGTGGCTGCATTTTCATAATAGAAACATTAGGTGGAGTGCTAATCCTTTATTTTTATATCAGTGTTTAGTTACAAGGCACATAAAAGATAAAATGCCCTTTTTAGAACACACAGCATAATTTCTGGAACTTTTAACAAGCCTAGAACAACATTATGATGGAAGTGCATGCTTCCTATAATCACTGAAGGCAATCCGGTCCTTACAGTCATGCAGCATATCAAATAGTAACAACTACATTATGATTCCTGGAAATTTTAAGCCTAAAAACTAACAATAATAGGGGATTTAGAACTGCTGTAACATTTACATTTACAAAATATGAATATGTAGACTAGTATAGTGAGGGAGGGGGTTGGCATAATGGTTAAGGTATTTACTTTACAAACACAAAGTACAGGGTTTGATTCTCACATGGGGTATTGTCTAGGCTTAAAATGGCCCTCGTGGGCAGTTAGCCTCATATTAACCTATGAACCTAATCTATGAAGTATACAATATATTAGTTTAAGAAAATACTAACAGCAATATGGCTGGGGTTTATTTTTGTAAGTTAGTAATATAATTTGAATTTTTATTTAAATACATTATAAGGCTATTTTTTCTTCATGACATAGGTGAATACTAGGGTAACTGCCCTGAAGGGTTAAGTCTAGCTAACAACCGCAGTATGAATCAAACCTTGTGCCATGCATCTGTAAGGCAGACATTAACCATTATTCCAAACCTACCCATATACAAGTATTATTTGGATTTGAACCCTAGATCAACTGTGTTCTTTCTCTGAAGTCAGTGTACTTAAACCTTGTGCCACAAAGGCAGTCTGAAGGCAAGCTGCACTTCTGGGTCATTTTAAACATATCCCAATTCCCTCAAAGGTGGTAATCAAACCTTGTACCATCTCCTTATAAAATAAGCATCTTAACCATTACACTGACTCCCTAATAATTATGCTAGCTCCCCAAACATGAGGCAAACATCTTAATGGTCAACTTGGATCTCAAGCATTTCTGCTCCAATACATTATACTTTGGATATAATGTTGATGTGTAGTCCAGATAACCAGAAATACACATACATGTGGTTTGGAAATGTGCTGAGTGTTGATGTGTGGTCCAGATAACCAGAAATACACATACATGTGGTTTGGAAATGTGCTGAGTGTTGATGGGTAGTTCAGGTAACCAGAAATACATATACATGTGGTTTGGAAATGTGCTGAGTGTTGATGTGTAGTCCAGATAACCAGAAATACATATACAGGTGGTTTGGAAATGTGCTGAGTGTTGATGTGCGGTCCAGATAACCAGAAATACACATACATGTGGTTTGGAAATGTGCTGTGTTGATGTGTAGTCCAGGTAACCAGAAATACATATACATGTGGTTTGGAAATGTGCTGAGTGTTGATGTGCAGTCCAGGTAACCAGAAACACACAAAAATGTGGTTTGGAAACATGCTGTGTTGATGTGTAGTCCAGGTAACCAGAAACACATATACAGGTGATTTGGAAATGTGCTGAGTGTTGATGTGCGGTCCAGGTAACCAGAAATACATATACATGTGGTTCTGAAATGTTCTGAGTGTTGATGTGCAGTCCAGGTAACCAAAACACATATACATGTGGTTTGGAAATGTGCTGAGTGTTGATGTGTGGTCCAGGTAACCAGAAATACATGTACATGTGGTTTGGAAATGTCCTGAGTGTTGACGTGTAGTCCAGGTAACCAGAAATACACATACATGTGGTTTGGAAATGTGCTATGTGTTGATGTGCAGTCCAGGTAACCAGAAATACACATACATGTGGTTTGGAAATGTGCTGAGTGTTGATGTGTGGTCCAGGTAACCAGAAACACATATACATGTGGTTTGGAAATGTGCTGAGTGGTGATGTGTAGTCCAGGTAACCATAAATACATATACAGGTGGTTTGGAAATGTGTTGAGTGTTGATGTGTAGTCCAGGTAACCAGAAATACACATACATGTGGTTTGGAAATGTGCTGTGTTGATGTGTAGTCCAGGTAACCAGAAATACATATACATGTGGTTTGGAAATGTGCTGAGTGTTGATGTGCGGTCCAGGTAACCAGAAACACACATACATGTGGTTTGGAAATGTGCTATGTTGATGTGTAGTCCAGGTAACCAGAAACACTTATACAGGTGGTTTGGAAATGTGCTGAGTGTTGATGTGCTGTCCAGGTAACCAGAAATACATATACATGTGGTTTGGAAATGTGCTGAGTGTTGATGTGTAGTCCAGGTAACCAGAAATACATGTACATGTGGTTTGGAAATGTCCTGAGTGTTGACGTGTAGTCCAGGTAACCAGAAATACACATACATGTGGTTTGGAAATGTGCTGAGTGTTGATGTGCAGTCCAGGTAACCAGAAATACACATACATGTGGTTTGGAAATGTGCTGAGTGTTGATGTGCGGTCCAGGTAACCAGAAACGCATATACATGTGGTTTGGAAATGTGCTGAGTGTTGATGTGCAGTCCAGGTAACCATAAATACATATACAGGTGGTTTGGAAATCTGCTGAGTGTTGATGTGTAGTCCAGGTAACCAGAAATACATATACATGTGGTTTGGAAATGTGCTGAGTGTTGATGTGTAGTCCAGGTAACCAGAAATACATATACATGTGGTTTGGAAATGTGCTGAGTGTTGATGTGTGGTCCAGGTAACCAGACATACATATACATGTGGTTTGGAAATGTCCTGAGTGTTGACGTGTAGTCCAGGTAACCAGAAATACACATACATGTGGCTTGGAAATGTGCTGAGTGTTGATGTGTAGTCCAGGTAACCAGAAATACATATACAGGTGGTTTGGAAATGTGCTGAGTATTGATGTGTAGTCCAGGTAACCAGAAATACATATACATGTGGTTTGGAAATGTCCTGAGTGTTGATTTGCGGTCCAGGTAACCAGAAATACATATACATGTGGTTTGGAAATGTGCTGAGTGTTGATGTGTAGTCCAGGTAACCAGAAACACATATACATGTGGTTTGGAAATGTGCTGAGTGTTGATATGTGGTCCAGGTAACCAGAAATACATATACATGTGGTTTGGAAATGTCCTGAGTGTTGACGTGCCGTCCAGGTAACCAGAAATCATATACATGTGGTTTGGAAATGTGCTGAGTGTTGATGTGCGGTCCAGGTAACCAGAAATACATATACATGTGGTTTGGAAATGTGCTGAGTGTTGATGTGTAGTCCAGGTAACCAGAAATACATGTACATGTGGTTTGGAAATGTCCTGAGTGTTGACGTGTAGTCCAGGTAACCAGAAATACACATACATGTGGTCTGGAAATGTGCTGAGTGTTGACGTGTAGTCCAGGTAACCAGAAATACACATACATGTGGTTTGGATATGTGCTGAGTGTTGATGTGCAGTCCAGGTAACCAGAAACACATATACATGTGGTTTGGAAATATGCTGAGTGTTGATGTGTGGTCCAGGTAACCAGAAATACATATACATGTGGTTTGGAAATGTCCTGAGTGTTGACGTGTCGTCCAGGTAACCAGAAATACATATACATGTGGTTTGGAAATGTGCTGAGTGTTGATGTGCGGTCCAGGTAACCAGAAACACATATACATGTGGTTTGGAAATGTACTGAGTGTTGATGTGTAGTCCAGGTAACCAGAAATACATGTACATGTGGTTTGGAAATGTCCTGAGTGTTGACATGTAGTCCAGGTAACCAGAAATACACATACATGTGGTTTGGAAATGTGCTGAGTGTTGACATGTAGTCCAGGTAACCAGAAATACACATACATGTGGTTTGGAAATGTGCTGAGTGTTGATGTGCAGTCCAGGTAACCAGAAACACATATACATGTGGTTTGAAAATGTGCTGAGTGTTGATGTGCGGTCCAGGTAACCAGAAATGCATATACATGTGGTTTGGAAATGTGCTGAGTGTTGATGTGCAGTCCAGGTAACCATAAATACATATACAGGTGGTTTGGAAATGTGCTGAGTGTTGATGTGTAGTCCAGGTAACCAGAAATACATATACATGTGGTTTGGAAATGTGCTGAGTGTTGATGTGCGGTCCAGGTAACCAGACATACATATACATGTGGTTTGGAAATGTGCTGAGTGTTGATGTGCAGTCCAGGTAACCAGAAATAAACATACATGTGGTTTGGAAATGTGCTGAGTGTTGATGTGTAGTCCAGGTAACCAGAAATACATGTATATGTGGTTTGGAAATGTGCTGAGTGTTGATGTGTAGTCCAGGTAACCAGAAATACATATACATGTGGTTTGGAAATGTGCTGAGTGTTGATGTGTGGTCCAGGTAACCAGACATACATATACATGTGGTTTGGAAATGTCCTGAGTGTTGACGTGTAGTCCAGGTAACCAGAAATACACATACATGTGGTTTGGAAATGTGCTGAGTGTTGATGTGTAGTCCAGGTAACCAGAAATACATATACAGGTGGTTTGGAAATGTGCTGAGTATTGATGTGTAGTCCAGGTAACCAGAAATACATATACATGTGGTTTGGAAATGTCCTGAGTGTTGATTTGCGGTCCAGGTAACCAGAAATACATATACATGTGGTTTGGAAATGTGCTGAGTGTTGACGTGTCATTCAGGTAACCAGAAATACATATACATGTGGTTTGGAAATGTGCTGAGTGTTGATGTGCGGTCCAGGTAACCAGAAACACATATACATGTGGTTTGGAAATGTGCTGAGTGTTGATGTGTAGTCCAGGTAACCAGAAATACACATACATGTGGTTTGGAAATGTTCTGTGTTCTGTGCATATCTCTCAACTTCTTAGCACAGGAAATATGGTCAAAGCCTAAAATAATGGGGGGGGGTCAAAGGTCCAAAATAGGGACAGATTTTAAATACTGCTCTTATAAACTTTGAAGGCTGCTAGAATTACATGAATTGTGTTAGCATGCATTTTTCTGAAGAATATGAAGTCTGAAACTCAATTGTATGTCATTATTTAGTGACTTTAATCCTCAGTGATTTGCCAGAAAAACACAAAGTGTATAAGGAACAGACCAAAAATATGATACAAAAATCTGGATATTCTGTGAAAATCTGGACAGTTGAGAAGTATGGTTCTGCTACTTGACTTTAAAATAGCAAACCACAGGTATAGTTAGGAAGACAAAAACCATACCCTCCAGCCTCACCAAATGAGCTTCAGTTGGTGGCATTGACAAAGACTTCTAAAGTAGTTAACTAGCAAAGTTTGTATTTAAACTAGGAGTCCAAAACAATGGTAGCGGGAACCCCAGTACTGAATGAAAGGGAAATTGCAAGTAAAAGACTAAGTAATAAAAATCTGTGGGTGTTCAGAAATTATTAGTATTCTAAATACTGCAAGATGGCATTTTATAATTATTTAGTTTCACTGAAAGTGACTAAAGGGGCTACCTATGCATCTGAAATAAAAACAAATAAATCAGATGCAAATCTAACTAAGTTTTATAAAAGTAATTGAAAGCATATGAAGAAATTATAAAGGGGAGAAAACAGCTCACAGTAAGCATGAAGTATCTTTGAGTAACCCACCACCATGAGATGAGTGTGAGGAAGGAATGTCAATATAAAATTTAAAAGGGCTTGCAGGCATTTCAGTCTTTTAGGTAGCATTTCCAGGGAAGGATAAACAAGTGGAAGGAAATGGGGGTGTCAGACTGATGACATCCTTACTTAACTAAGTGTGGGTGAGGGTGGGATAGTAGAAAAATAAGTTGCCTGTCCTCTTTATTTCTCAGGGTCCTTCTAGGTTTGACTCTGAGTTCTGACCAGTTGCATCCTGCAGAAGACCAAGTTATTTATCTTGGGAGAGCACACTCATTTTAACAGATATCTTTAATTAATGAGGCGAATATGCTAATCACTAGTTTTGTATATCCATGTAGTTAAAATAGAGAGATGACATATTAAGCTGGCTTTGTAGATTAATATGCAGTCCATATTTAGTTTTACACAAATAGGTTTACATTTGAAATTAAGAAAAACAGATACCTGTGGATTCTACCTCACAACGCTCCTTTGTGCTTCATGCATCTACAGGTGATAATCCTCCCAATGAAATTCACTTCTGTCTCTGCATTATGTCCTTGCTTCAGTCTTTTGTAGTTTCCAAGAAACATCTTTATCAAATTATCATTTATGACATAGGGAAACATACATTTATATAAATGAAAACAAGCCATATTGACAGTTTTAGTTGCAAGTATTATTTATTTATTTATTTGTTTATTTATTTATTCATTTATTTATTTTACATTTGTTGACCACCGGGATTATCCAACTGAGCTGAAGAGCCCTTTTTCAGCACAGGCCCGGGGAGAAAAGCTCCAACATGTTATACAATTTTCATTATAAATTAGCATTAAACAGCAGTGTTACAGGATTATTACAAGGCATTAAGTAGCAATACAATGTTATACAGTGTCAATAATCAGGAGTATAGCACAACTATTTCAAGCTGTATAAAAATAAATATGTTATTAAGATGCGTATAATTTTTGGGTAAGTGGTTACAAAAACCCAGTTTTATCATAAAGTTGCATGAAGGCAAGACAATTACAATAGAATGTTTATCTGAGGTAATTTGCTTAATAGATTTTAGAAGACAGTAGAAAGAGTAGTCAAGGAAGATTAGAGCTAGTGAGAAGAGTGAGTTAAGGGCAGAAAGTAGATTGAGGTATGAGAAGTAGGGGATGTTTAAGGAGGGAGAGTGCAGTGGCAGGAACAGTGACTTTTAAAGTGCTCTTTGGTGGCTGGCCAGTCATTGTCAGTCAAACATTACATGTCTTTCGGCTTTTCCCAGATAGAGGTCGCCACAATGGATCACCGGTCCACAGATTGATTGGCAGTAGTGTTTTTACAGTGCTGAGTTACCAGCCTGGTACCCAGCCTTCACAGAAGGCACATGCACACACCTGCATGTCTTTAAAACTCACTCGACCACAGGGAGGACATGCAGACTCCACACAGAAGGTGATGTAGCTGAGAATCAAGCTGGGGAACCTCTTGCTGTGAGGCGACAATGCTAACTGCTGTGCTACTGCAGTCACATCACTCAAACATTACATAGCTGATTTAAATCCTGCCTTCTATTAAATCTTATTTCTCCTCCAAAACATTATTCTGCATGTATTGTACCCACAATTCCCATTTTTTTCTATGTAATTTGCTCCTACCCTTTTCCACAGATCCCAATTCCAGTTGTTTTATCTCTGTTACTATATTCACTACTTCTAGTACAGTTGGTTTAGACTTTGATTTCCATTTTCAGTATTTTTTTTTGGCAGCCACCATAATTAGACTTAGCAAGGCCTTACTGTCTGGACAATTCTGATTCTGTACTGTAGCTAAAAAAATGTTTCACTTAGTTATACAAATTGGCTCAACCAGTATTTCTGGCAGGGTACTCTGCAGGGAATTTTTAAACTCTACCAACTCATTACACTCCCCCCAAAAAAAAGATGTTCCCAGTTCTCTTTTTTTCTCCATCAGACTTCCAACATTTACAATCTACCTGAGGACAAATATGTTGGAGTCTAGCTGGGGTTAAAAATACCTAAGCAAACACTTCCACACAAAGATACTAAATCTTTCAAACTTGTTACATATTTGGGAGACATACATATATCCCCATCTTAGCTTCAGTCGTGATATTAAAAGTGTAACAACTTTGCAATCATTCTCTAATGTTATTTAAAATTTGTTGTTCCATATTCTACTGCACTTTTTTTTCTATTTTCCCCACATATTCCTGTGGGGGCAAACCTACTTAAATGGGGAACATTATTAGTGTTCTGTCAGTCCTGTGTGGAGCAGCTGAGCTTCTCTATGACCTCTTTTCTAGAGGCCCAGTAAGAATTTTACTTTTCTCCAGCCAGACACACCTCCGCATGTTGATGTGGTATGTACTGACATATAGCTGTAGCAGATTTGTAAGGTTTGTTCTGCCCCACAACATGTTTTGAAAAGTTTATACAAGGCTGTAGTGTGTGGCATGTTTACGTATTTTAATGGCACCACAGAGACTTTTAACATCATACCTTTCAAAGTCTATCCCATTGATCAAGGAGGACAGGAGAGTTTTTCTGCCATTGCTGTTCAGCCCTTGAGGATAGGAATCCCCATAGCAACAACCTCATATACCATCTGAAAACACACTCAGACATATTTGTTTATTGTTACTTGACATATATCATGCATAGTTTCTCATGAGTATTGTAGGGAAACACATTTTTTTTGATATTTTATTAAAAAAATTGGTATGGTGTTTTTCATCACTGGAAACAAATTGAACAACTTTGCCATTGTTAATATGGGTTTATCATGTAAAATTTAAGAAAGTTGCTTAGACATATCCTAAGCTTAGGCAGAAACATGGCTTTTTTATAATATAAAATCACTGTGAGCTTTAACAGTTTTGAAGTTATAGCCTCTATGAAGATCAAATTCTCATGAACAAATTTGCTGTTTTCCACTTTTTATTACTCATTTCTGAGATACGTCACCTTATTTGAAGTATACTTTGTGAAAATGATTTGTGAAAAAAAACTCAGGATGCGTAAATTGTTCATCAAAGCCTTTAGAAAACAGATGCCTTAATTAGTCACTGATGCTTAGGTGTTAGAACACCTGTGCCATATGCAGTTTGTCCGCCCCCTACATTTGCCGGGGGATCTTGTAGTCTCAAGGCAGCCGGGACTAAGTGTGATCAGAAACACAAACAAAGTCAGACTGTATTGTGCCAGTCACTACAGCGTAACACCAGGAATAATGGGTGAAAATTATCAGCTGCAGAGTCCCACAAGTCTGAAGACCAGCTTCAGCAAGAATTTGCATTCTGCAGGAAAGTCGATGCTTCACAGTAGAAATGCAGAATCCCTCCAGTGAGTTTGCACACTGGAAGTGATGAATTCATTTATTCTGAGTCTTAAGAAAATCAGGACTTTCCCTTACAGACATTGTCGCAGTAGAAATAATGAATAACTTTACTGTGTTTGTGTACATGTGCGTGTGTTTGTGTTTGTGTGTGTGTGTGTGTGTGTGTGTGTTTATGCTTTGAAAGATCTTTATTGTTTATTAAGTTCTGTGATAATGAGCAGGAATGTTGAAATAAAGACACTGCAAAAAGGAAAAACCACAAGAATAAAGACAGCAGGAAAATCTAGTAAAACAATACAGCAAGCCTCTGTACAGTAACTTCATTCAGGACAACAGAAGCAAAAAATAACATTGTCACCAAACATTTTCTAAGGATGAACTTGACAAGTCATCAAACTGTAATTTAGTAGATCCTTCCTTGACAGTAACAATTTAAATAGTGCAACAAGGTAAAGGAACTGCATTCAGCCCCTGTGAATCATACAGTCAAATGAATGGTGTAGAGCAGCCAACATAGTGATACTGTACATACAAAAACAGTAAACATACTCACACCTCTCAACTACTAACAATGCAAACAGACTTGGCATAAGCAGCACTAAACTTCTCTTCCCCTGAAGAACTTTGCAGCACAAGAAATCTAGAAAAAGCCATCATTTATTGGGGGGGGGGGGGCAAAGTTCCAAAACCAGGGAGTAGGACACAGTTTAAACATTATTTGTACAATCTTAGAAAGTGGCTAGAATAAAATGTTTTGGTGTTATCATGTGTTTCCTGAAAGATAGGAAGACTGAAACTTAAATTGCTGTAATTATTTAGTGAATTCAGTTCTCACTGATTTGCCAGAAAACCACACATTTTTAAGAGAAACACAGACCAAAGGTATGAGCCATCAGCCAAGCATTCCAGATACTCTGTGAAACTTTATACAGTTTAGAGCTACGGATTTAACTCCTTCAATCACAAGTGGTGGTGTGGGTTGAGAATTCAGGCTCTTGCCCCTTTGTACCCAAGGTACAGGGTTTGAGCCTGGGTAACCCTAACCACCAGTTATACCTAACTGGGGGAGGGGTTCCAAAACCAGGGAGTGGGACACAGTTTAAACATTATTTGTACAATCTTAGAAAGTGGCTAGAATAAAATGTTTTGGTGTTATCATGTGTTTCCTGAAAGATAGGAAGACTGAAACTTAAATTGCTGTAATTATTTAGTGAATTCAGTTCTCACTGATTTGCCAGAAAACCACACATTTTTAAGAGAAACACAGACCAAAAGTATGAGCCATCAGCCAAGCATTCCAGATACTCTGTGAAACTTTGGACAGTTGAGAGCTATGGATTTAACTCCTTCAATCACAAGTGGTGGTGTGGGTTGAGAATTCAGGCTCTTGCCCCTTTGTACCCAAGGTACAGGGTTTGGGCCTGGGTAACCCTAACCACCAGTTATACCTAACTGGGGAGGGGGGGAGTTCCAAAACCAGGGAGTGGGACACAGTTTAAACATTATTTGTACAATCTTAGAAAGTGGCTAGAATAAAATGTTTTGGTGTTATCATGTGTTTCCTGAAAGATAGGAAGACTGAAACTTAAATTGCTGTAATTATTTAGTGAATTCAGTTCTCACTGATTTGCCAGAAAACCACACATTTTAAGAGAAACACAGACCAAAAGTATGAGCCATCAGCCAAGCATTCCAGATACTCTGTGAAACTTTGTACAGTTGAGAGCTATGGATTTAACTCCTTCAATCACAAATGGTGGTGTGAGTTGAGAATTCAGGCTCTTGCCCCTTTGTACCCAAGGTACAGGGTTTGAGCCTGGGTAACCCTAACCACCAGTTATACCTAACTGGGGCATTTCACACACACCCCTAAAAGTAATCAGCAGCAATTCCCACACTAAAATTTGTTCTTAACAGATCAGCAAACTGCACATAAGAATCCATTGCAAAATTGTGTGCCCGGGGTGGGAAGACAGAAAGTGGAACGGAAGAATGGAATGAAAGTGGACCAGAAAGAATTGAACTCCTAAAAGTGCTGAATTAATAACTGCACATAAGAATTGCAATCCTTCTTAGCAGCTAATCTAAAAGTGCAGAATTAACTTTAAGCAGTCCCAGAGACTTCCCATACTCTGGAATAAACTACCTATCTATATCAAACAAAGCTCCTCATTAGCACTCTTCAAGAAAAATCTTGATGATTAGATGGGAAATAGGAAATTCACCCTGGGGATCACCTCTGTGGCTCTGCTCGACAGTGGCACAGGAAAATAATTTTCTTGGGTGGCAAAAGCCAGGGTACCATTTTGGCTGGGCTTGTATAGGCCCCAGGACTGATAGCCTAGTACCTACCTATGAACCTATGATCTGCAGGAAGGCAGAATGTCTGGACTGGAAAAAAAACAGAACAGTCCCGTTCTTGCTGCTAAAAGTACTGAATTGCTAAAAAACAGCTAAAAATTGCTAAAGTCCCTTTTGTTTTTACTTGTTTTCTTTATCTGGAGGAGCTGGGGAAATTCTGCTGCTGCTGCAGACCTGCAGTCAACGCATGCACACTACTGTTACACTGCTGCTGCCCATAACCATAACAAAGTACAGTGAGTCAGTCAGTCACACCCCTCGAACCCTTAGCTGAACTCCGACAGGCTGCTTATGAAGCTGCCGTCATTGCGCACACCTCTGCGTGTGATGACGTCAGCAGAAAATTGCCAGAAAAAAAAAGAATTAAAAAAAAAGCCGGGAAATTTGGAAAAAAGAGGGCCACTCGGGAATTCGTGGTACCCCATTATTTGAACCTCAAAACCAGTAAATGCAGAGGAATACGGTGTGGTTGAGAGGTATGAACATACTCAAATACTATGCCCTAACTCATGCACTTGAATATATCCATGTCCAATACACAAGTCCACCCTCTACGCTTGCCAGTGGGCTCAGTAGCGGAAAGTTCACAAAGCACCATGTTGAGTCCCTTTACAGTCAGTTTTCATAGCAGAAACAACTATTTCATTTACGTTTGAGTCTTGAGAAAATTTTAACTTAGAAGCATAAATGCTGAACATAGCTGTCAACATCTTAGCACAAAACATCTGCACAAAGTCAAAAATAATGGGAGGACACATTTCAAATATTGCTCTTATAAACTTAGAAAGTTAACAGAATAAAAGATTTTGTGTTACCATGCATTTTCTGAAGGATATAAAGTCTGAAACTAAAATGCCTGTCATTATTTAGTGAATTCATTTCTCACTGATTTGCCACAAAAATTCAGAAAAATCACAAATTTTATGAGGAACAGCCCAAAAATGTGAAGCAGAAATTTGGACAGTTGAGAGGTATGATGCTGAATCCCTTTATCGAAGATCCTGCCAGTGGAAATGATGTATCCCTTTATAGTCCTGCAATTGTACTAGCAAGCAAATAAGGGGGTGGCATCATAAAACAGGGGCTGTGCAGAGGAAATGGCAAGTATTGTTATATTTAATTTTCATTCACAAGGCAAAACAATCTAGTAAAAGCACAGCGAGCCTGTTCCATAGGCCTGTTATGTTAATCAGGAGACTAGAAACAGAGAAATAAAGGTGTTTATGCTACACGTATTCCAAGTGTGAAAATAAGTAACCAGTTTGGTAAATCCTTACTTGGTGGCTTTCACACTGGGATTTAATATAGAGCACTAGAATTTAAACTGTGCTGATGTTATGACCAGGATGATTTGGGCCTCATCTCGATGACTGTCAAAGGAGGAGCTCAGGTAAAAAATTTTGCAAACTTTTGTTTAGGGTGAAGTCCATAAGCAGACCTCCTAGGATGTGACCTAATGGCTCAAAGGAAACTGATGTAGACGTTTATATCAGGTACCTGTAGCCTCCAGGTTTCCTGTTCTGGGCTTACCTAATATCCAAGAAGAAAAAGGCCTTATTTTAGAATGAGTGCTCCCAAGTATAAAGTGGTGTCTGTTCTGTATTCTAAATCCAGCAGAAGGGTGCCTTCATACGTGCAACCATCACAGTCCTGACTAATCACAGCTGGGCTGTATCTCAGATGCCAGTTTTCCAAATTTTTCTTGGCTTGGAGAGCTGTCTCTGTATAGACAAGTGCTTGGTCTGTCATATGTTGGAATCTTATGGACTTCTCCAAGAAATGGCTTTACTTAGAGACAAGATGTTTATGTAGATCTTGGGGAAAGCCTAAATTATTTAGCAAAGGGGCTATATAATCCCTTCCTCTAGAGAAGAGCAAAATGTTTATTTTTTATTTTATTTGTTTATTTTAAATTTGTTTACCGGGAAAGTCCAATTGGACACAGGTCCATTTTCAATGGAGGCCCAGGGAGAAAAGCTCCACATTACAATATATTACATGAGAGTAAAATGAAGTAGAACATACATACATATGGTATATATACACATCAGGACAATATGCTGGTGATAAACATACATATATAGCATATATACACACAACAGGACATCATGCTAGTTCTGCATCTGCTGTTTTCCTTATCCTGCAGGAAACAGTAGATTTTGTCCCATGACAACTTTGCTTCCAGCTCATCAGTCTGATGACTGTTCAAGGGACTGTGTCCATACCGCAGGAGGCACCCCAGTCATATCACTGGACATGATGGATGCCTTTTATCACGTGACTCTGTGAGGTCACCACAAAGCTTCTGTAGTTCACTCTGGCTAGGTTTCATTTTCAGTATACCAGCACCATTGCTGATTAGTCTTTCTTATGCGTTCAGAGTTTGTTCTAACCATGGTTGTGAGGCCTTGCAGAAAGAGCCTGTCTTAAAGGACTGCATGGTAGCAGTCCTTGTTTGGAGGTTGTTGGAGTCTCTGTAAATACAGTAGTCCTGATATTCCCAGACAAGAAGGTTGCCTTGACTGAGGCATGGACATACTTCACTGCTGGTTGTTTCTGCCTGCGATGAGGGTCCAGAAAGCCATAACCACGCCATCATAGATGAAGGTCCAACAGAAATTACAGGCTAATCTGCTTGCACCTTATGACAGCCATAGCTGTAGATTTTCTGCAGTTGTTATAGTGAGCAATAAAGCATAGTGGGCAGTAAAGTCATAATGTTCTCATAGACTTACCATGGGAGTAATAAACGTCTTATCGGTAGCCTTACTGTAGGGGCTTTCCTTCTTGCAAGTCAAGAACACCTACATCATATGGAGTTTGTCCACTTTTGGAGGCAAGGATAGGGAGTTTAGTTCTCCAGGCTCTGCATTTGGAGTTGTAACTAGAAATAGTTTTGCCGTGGTCAAAAAAACACACAATAGTATGGTGTGTTAGCAAACATGGTGGCACTTGGCTTGTACCTCCATTGCAGAAAATTGCTGCAGGTCAATCAACAGGCTGTAGACCTTGACATCAATCTTAAATCTGATCATACTATAGAGGAAATAAATATGGTACCAAACTTGTTTGTAGTTTCAGTCCTCTGCTGAAGGTGGGAACAAAAAGGGAAACTTGTTGGGCTTAAAATGCCCTGCAAAGCCAGCCAGTTTTTACTTACCTAAGAACCTATAAGAGAGTGCTCTTAGTGTAGGATCTTTCAGAAGTGGAGCTCCCCAAGATTCTGCCAGTCACCACATAGGAGAACATGATTCTCCCTCTTTTCTTACATTTGCAGGGGAAAGGAAGGTTATGATGGCTGTGCTATTCCACATTTATTGGGGATTAATCTTTGCATTTTCACTTTGATCCCATATTTCACTACATATGTTAGAGGAGGACCAAAACCACCCACGTTTGTTCATGGTAGCAACCAGGGGTATGATTTCTGGTTCATGTATCCCTTGTAGTACAGGAAACTACACCAGTACAAGACAGTGAAGCCACTCACCATCTGGGGTTTTGGTGGCTTCTTTAGATAATTTACTCTCAATATAATCTCCTGGATGTTAGTCTGAGGCAGCTTAAACTACAGGAAGCCACCCATCCATCAGATGAGTTGGGTGAGCTAGAAGAGGTACCCATAAGACATACCCTGTCCTATGCAAGTAAGTTAGGTTGCAGGTCATCTCTGACTGACTTCTTGTTCCTATTTGGTTGTAGTCATTCCACAGGGTGCATGTTTTTGACATCTTTGCATATAACCATGTAAGAAGAGAACTATCAGCAGAACTGAATATGTTTAAGCAACTTGCTAAAATGTATTGTGCAATTTTGCTCTGTAACCCCATTTGAGGAAATGTTTATCCCCTCCAGATTTATCTCCTGTATAAACTGGTTTAGTTGCTGTAATGTTCATTTGTTAGAAATATTGTTGTCACTTTTGGCCCAGAACTACAGGGATCTTATTTATAGGCGCAACATGTTGTCTTTTATACAGCTCAAGTCCCCATTAGACCAAACCCAGTTCCCTCTCAAAGGGAAATCAGAACTTTTATCAGCAGATTATTTATTGCTTTAGGCATGTTTGAGGTAAGGACAGGCCTGCAGAAGCAATCACCATAAGTATACCTGCTTCCCCACAGCCTGCAGATAGTCAGGTTATAAAACAAAGACCTGGGAGTTGCAGCTGTCCAGCACCTCCTAGTACTAACTCCGCTAGTAACTGCATAGATAGATTTTCATCAGTGTTCCATCCGTCGTAACCTCTTAGTGCAAAAAATCTGGACAAAGTCACAAATAATGGGGGAACAAAGACTCAAAAATAGGGACAGATTTTAAATATTGTTCATATAAATTTAGAAAGTTGCTAGAATAACAGATTATGTGTTCGCATGCATTTTCTAAAGGAAATGAAGCCTGAAACTCAAGTGAATATCTTTATTTAATGATTTCAGTCCTCAGTGAATTGGCAGAAAACACAAATTTTATGAGGAAAAGACCAAAAATATGAAGCAAAAATCTGAACATTCTTTGGAAATTTGGACAGTTAAGAGGTATGCAGTGTTCAGTGTAAGGACTAATCCGATCTACTATTGAGTTAAAAATCTGCAGGTCAGAATCTTTTTTTGTTGTTGTATAAAAGATGTCAAAAATGTTTTCTTTCACATAATAAACTTACTATACTTTGTACGTAATATTGTTGTACAGTGGATATAAAAAGTGTACACACCCCAGTAAAAATGCCAGGTTTTTGTGATATAAAAAAATATTAAAAAAAAAATGAGACCACAATAAATCATTTAAAAACTTTTCCCACCATTAATGTGACCTATAACCTGTACAATTCAATTGAAAAGCAAACAAATCTGCTAGGGGAAAAAATATAAAAAATAAAAAACGTACAATAAGCTAGTTGCATAAGTGTGCACATCCTTAAACTAATACTTTGTTGAAGCACCTTTTGGTACTACCATCGAGCATAACCCCCCCAAACTATTACTAGGAAGCAGGTACTACCATTGTACACAACCCCCCCAAAGTATTATTAGGGAGCAGGTCCTTGATGCTTCCTTCAAGACCAAGAATACTGCATCAGTGGGTCCTGGTAATATCACAAGGTGCCTCATAAATAACATGAAACATGACCTATCAGAGTCACTATTTAACTGTAGCTTCCACTCACGCTTCATGCCATGTAAAATGAGAACTGCAGTGGCCATCCCTTTACACAAGGGCGGGCCATCTAAGGCCACATGTAACTACAGACCCATAAGTCTGTCTGATATGCAGAGCCATGGAAAGAATTACCATGGAAATCATTAACAATGACACAGGAAATTTGAAGACACTTGATCCAAACCAGGTTGGTTTCATAAAGGACAGATCATGCCTACTCAACACGGTAAACTTTCTTGAGAATGTAAACAAATCAATAGATGAAGGCAAAAACGCGCATACTGCCTACCTTAACCTGGCCAAGGCATTTTGTAAAATAATCCACTCGAGCATTGTAGACAAACACATGGAATTAGGTGTGAACACCTATATCACCTGCTGGATAGCTGGGTGGTGTTGGATAGGACCTAAAAATTTAGGATGGAGGGATCCACCTCTACAAACAGGCCAGCCAATAGTGGAGTCCCTCAGGGCTCTGTGCTGAGTCCATTCCTTTTTGGCATCTACTTCTCTGAAGTCAAGGCCATTTTGCTTTTTTCATAATTTACTGCTCTCTGCACTTGTTTTTTGTTGTTTTTAATTTATCTGCATTTATTTAAACTGTATTTGCCTAATATTGCTACACACTCAAGTGCGCTAGCTTGTACTGCATTTAAAGTGTTTTTGCTACTGTTTTAACTGCATTTCTGCAAAAACAAACAAACAAACAAAAAGTTCTAAGCTTGTTTCATGCCTTTCCTGTGACTAGTCTAGTCCATATACAGACTTGTAGTATCCAGGACTGTTTTGTAAGTTTCTGAGTCCCCCAGACCTTTTTGTGTTGGAGGGAAGCCTTCTAGCTTATCAGTGGGAGTGGTAAACACTAGGTAGCCTATCTACCACAAAAAGAGTGGTTTCTGGCCCAGAAATTGTAGTTTACTGGCTGTTTAGGCAGTTTTTCTATCCCTTTCAATTTTCTGGTTTAAAAGCCCATGTTTGTGTGGGGTTGTGCTTGTTTAAGCTCCACGGATCCAGTTTTGGTGTCCTGCAGACTACAAGAGCAACAGAAAGGAGAAAGAGATAGTCTAAGTGCCTCCATTTTGATTTTTTCATAATTTACTGCTCTTTGCATGTGTTATTTTCATTTTTAATTTATCTGCATTTATTTAAACTGTATTTGCCTTAATAATGCTACACACTCAAGTGTGCTAGCTTGTACTGCATTTAAAGTGTTTTTGCTACTGTTTTAACTGTGTTTCTGCAAAAACAAACAAACAAAAAAAAGTTCTAAGCTTGTTTCATGCCTTTCCTGTGACTAGTCTAGTCCAGATACAGATTTGCTGTATCCAGGACTGTTTTGTAAGTTTCTGAGCCCCCCATACATTTCGGTGTCGGAAGGAAGCCTTCTAGCTTATTAGTGGGAGTGGTAAGCACTAGGCAGCCTATCTACTACAACAAAAGTCACGAAAAGATAGAAAATAAAAATGAACAAAGAAAAGATCATGCTAGTAAATCCAACTACTATAATTCACAAAGCAAAAACAGCGTTTTTTAAGCTGTATCAGCTTCCTGTTCCTTCCTCAATAAAAAAAATGTAAAAAAGCGAGACAAAATAACAAAATAACAAAAGTGGAAGTCAAGAAAAAGTACTCATTAACGCATTACACAGTTACATATATTAATAAGTGGCATAGTTTACATCAAATATGCACAACCATTACCAAATACATTAAAATAATACAGTAAAATACATTAATTAAACTAAATAAAATATAATATGTTATAGCATAACGTAAGTTTAGCATACGTAAGCATTTGTAGGACACAAAGTGATGTGTGCGATGCCCATATAGCACTGGCAATATAGTTAAAAAACCAGCACAGTGCCAGGAAACAAGCATCTAAATAGTGGCATTGAGCCATTCTTAACAAGTGAATAAAAATCACATATTAAATACGTAAAAAGAGTCTTGCTACACTCGTATACAGGTGATACTGTTACATCTAGAATTAAAGGGTCCTTTCCATGTGGTTTTTGTAAATATTGTTTGTACATTAAAACAGGAGGTTTTTGTTCTGTAAATAACAATAACAAAAAATATGCCATATTGCAAAGGATTGATTGTAACACTAAATCTATTATTTATATAGCGTATTGTGATTGTTGTCCTGCCTTCTATATCGGCAAGACCGATAGAAGGTTCAAGGACAGAATATACCAACACATTTACGCTATTAGGGTTGGAAATATTGAGAACGCTTTGGCCAAACATATTGGTTCATATCCTGGCCATTCGTTCCGTTTCATGGGTGTTGACCACCTACCTGAACCTTACAGAGGTGGTCCGTTATCTCTGAACCTGGAGGTGCGTGAACTCTTGTGGCAACTAAAAATGAATGCTTTCAGTACCCCTGGTTTAAACGAAAGTTGTAACATCACACCATATTTGAAACTTAAATCACATAAGAGGTGACCTTTTTGTGTCCCCTTTTACATTACTTGTTGGGTTAATGTTACAATTTGATTTGGGTTTATCAATTGTATCTTTTATACAACTCTTTGATAACATTAGCTGAGCACATTTCATGTGTTCATAGAGCGGTTTGTTGAAACCCTTGAACCAGGTTCTTTTTAGATTCATTTAAGACTCTTTTTACGTATTTAATATGTGATTTTTATTCACTTGTTAAGAATGGCTCAATGCCACTATTTAGATGCTTGTTTCCTGGCACTGTGCTGGTTTTTTAACTATATTGCCAGTGCTATATGGGCATCGCACACATCACTTTGTGTCCTACAAATGCTTACGTATGCTAATATTATACTACAACATATTATATTTTATTTAGTTTAATTAATGTATTTTACTGTATTATTTTAATGTATTTGGTAATGGTTGTGCATATTTGATGTAAACTATGCCACTTATTAATATGGTTAACTGTGTAGTACGTGTTTTATGCGTTCTTTTTCTTTGTTTATTATTTAAAGCTTGTCAGCTATTTTACATTATTTCTTTTCTCTCTGAGAGTGATACAGGACAGGAGGCAGCTGTTTTTGAGCTTTGAATAAATTCTAGCGTTAAGCGTACTAGTGGCTGGATTCTTCATTTGTTGGAGATCTTTTTTGTGGTACTACAACAAAAGTGGTTTCTGGCTCAAAAATTGTAGTTTACAGGCCATTTGGGCAGTTTTTCTGTCTCTTTCAACTTTCTGGTTTAAAAGCCCATGTTTGCATGGCTTTGCACTTGTTTAAGCTCCGCTGATTCAGTTTTGGTGTCCTGCAGACTACAAGAGCAACAGAAAGGAGAAATAGATACTCTAAGTGCCTCCATTTTGATTTTTTCATAATTTACTGCACTCCACACTTGTTTTTTGTCGTTTTTAATTTATCTGCATTTATTTAAACTGTATTTGCCTTAATACTGCTACACACTCAAGTGTGCTAGCTTGTGCTGCATTTAACGTGTTTTTGCTACTGTTTTAACTGCTTTTCTGCAAAAACAAACAAACAAAAAAAAAAAAAACTTCTAAGCTTGTTTCCTACATTTCCTGTAACTAGTCTAGTTCAGATACATATTTGCTGTATCCAAGACTGTTTTGTAAGTTTCTGAGCCGCCTAGACCTTTCTGTGTTGGAGGGAAGCCTTCTAGCTTATCAGTGGGAGTGATAAGCATTACGCAGCCTATCACAAGAGAAATGGTTTCTTGTCCAGAAATTGTAGTTTATTGGCCGTTTGGGCAATTTTTCCATCCCTTTCAACTTTCTTGTTTAAAAGCCCATGTTTGGGCACTGCGCAGGGGCACTCACATGAGGTAAACTATTACCGGTGCCAGAAAGTCTGCTCTTCAATTTTTCCCTTAGAACGTGCTTGTTATTTTACGTTTTGTACTTCAGTTAGCTTAATTGGCTAGCACTTTAACAGGCTTTTGTGGCATTTATTGTAGCACACTTAGGTGCTATCAGCACTAGCTGTTCCTACACAGTAACAGCACCAGTGCTTATTAGTTATGACCACCTCTCCTGGTATGATTGTAGGGCAATTTCCTGTGCTTTCTCCTGCTAACCTGGTGCACTTCGGCATTCTGTGCAGTGTGGCAACTATCTAATGTAAATAGACAACCCTCTCCTCTTACCTCCCAACACTCATACATGTGAGAGATGTACTTATATCAGCAAACTGGAAGCAGTGCACCCTGCAACTGAGACTGGATTAGCTGGTCAAGAGGAGAAGGTCAACACCTGTAATTCACTACATAGAACACACAGCCCTGCAAAACACCACACATAGAAACACAAACCATACACCCACCTTCGTGGAGGCACTCAATAAAAATTTACCCAAACAACAGAGACCGCCAAGACAGAAACACATTCAACCACCACAACACAACACCAATCCCAGAATACATAGCTCACCACCACAGTGTGCCCCTCAAACTAAGCCCTTAAGGCAAACCACTTTGCCCAATGTACTAATCATAGGAGACTCAATTGTGAGGCACACTGATGTCCCACTCACTAGGTTGAACAAGGAGAAGGTGACAGTCAGTTGTCTATCAGGTGCCAGGATTCACCACATAACATATGCACTCAGGTCACTCCACAACAAGTATAAATATGACTCAGTCATTGTCCATGTGATGTGAATGACCTGAGACATACCTCTCTGGACTACATGAAAAGAGATGTGATGGAACTCTCAGATTATGTGGCTTAGGTAGATATGACCCTAGCCCTGAGCAATACTCTACCGTCACCCAGAATGATATCACAGTATGAGCAGAAAATGATTGATTTCAACAATTGACTAAGTTTCTGGTGCCATTCTAAGGGGATCCAGTATCTGTCTGCCTGATTGACAGACCTTGATGCTTTGCCAGAGACGGCCTGCATCTGTCACCCCTGGGATTCCGGGTACTGGCTAAGGCTCTTGCTACCCCTATAGTGCCTTTTTTAGGCAGTGTTCCAAAGACGAAAATTCCACCTTAACAGCTACAAACAAATGCAATCTGAGGGTCATGCTGCTCTATGCTAGAAGTCTAAATCTCAAGATGCACTCACTCGAAGCTGTCCTCAAAATGGAGACTGTTGACATCTATGCTGTAATGGAGACCTGTTTTAAAGAGGCAAAAAACACTCCTGCACTCCCAGGCTACAACTCTTTTAATACCTTTCAGCCCCAGAACATGTCCGGAAGCTCCAAAGGCAGTGGTGTCTCCATATTCTTAAAGGATATGCACACCTCTAGACTGGTAGCCGAGCATAATGCATCTGAGATAATTTAGGTACAACTAACACTGGGTAAGATGGCGATACAAGTCATAGCCTGCTACAGAACTCCAAACATGTCTCTAGACTCTCAATCCAAGTTCCTAAGCACCCTGGAATTTATCAAGGTCCAACCCAATTCTCTCATACTGGGTGACTTCAACTACCCTTCCATCAACTGGGAAAACTATTCAAGTTCCAATGTACAGGCCCAACACTTTCTGGAATTTATCAGTTCTAATGTCCTGATCCAGCTCATTCTGACCCCCACTAGACGAAGCAACATCCTTGACCTGGTTATCACCAACATGGGAGATTGTTGCTCCACACCTATAGTCAATTCCTCCCTGGTTAAAGCCGACCACAAACTGATCACCATGGAAATCTCCATCTCACCTACACCCCCAATTAAGGTGACCACCCTGGAAAACTTCTCTAAAGCTGACTTTGGGCTCCAAAAAACAGCGGTGGTTAACCTCTCGGCACCCATGTCA
This sequence comes from Protopterus annectens, assembly GCF_019279795.1. NCBI lineage: Eukaryota > Metazoa > Chordata > Ceratodontiformes > Protopteridae > Protopterus > Protopterus annectens. Next base: position 873,535,874 of record NC_056733.1, read on the forward strand.
ATGGAAAATAGCTGCATGCCTGCCAAATCATACACCAATGGACTGTACGAGCACATACACAAATGCATGGACCTTGCCATACCAAATAGAACTAAGACGCTCTTCTCCAAAAAAAGGAAGCCAATCTGGTCCTCCCCAGCCATCAATAAACTCTACAACAGAAGGAAGAAACTGTTGCAGAAAAAAATTACGTCACAAGACTGTCAAACCTCCCTTATCAGTCTCAACAAAAAGCTGAGATCACTTATCAAATCCTCTAAAGCCAGCTATGAAGGCAGAATTGTGGCTGACATCAAAAACAAACACAAAGCCTTCTACAGCTATATCAAAAACCTCCAAGGCAATACCTAGAGTTGCTCTGCATTATTGCACAATGACACATCCTATACTGAGCCAACAGATATAGCCAACATACTGGCCGACAGATTAAGTGCCAACTTTACCTCCCCAAGGGCCCTATCACAATATCAGAAGAAGGCCTGGTACCCACCATTCCTGCAGCACAGGTAAAAGCTGCATTGTCTAAAGCCAAGAATACAGTGTCCATGGGATCTGATAATATCCCTGGCTGCGTCCTATATGAGCTACAAAATGAACTGGCAGAACATCTGTGTGCCCTGTTCAATCACAGCCTTAACTCAGGCTATGTCCCTAACGAATGGTGCAGTGCTACAGTCATCCCTCTCCATAAAGGAGGAGCAACTACAGACCCTGGGAACTATTGCCCCATTAGTCTGACGAGCCTGGTATGCAAAGCTATGGAGCGCATCATCATGGACCTGCTTAACAAAGATATAGACAATCTCCAAACTCTTGACTTCACAAAGTTTGGCTTTGTCAAGGGGCAATCCTGCCTGCTGAACCTGGTTGACTTTTTTGAGGCACTCACCAAGGCTGTGGATGAGGGTAAGGCAGGGCATACAGCCTACCATGAGCTGGCCAAGGCCTTTGATACCATTCCCCACTCAGGTATCATTAATAAACTTTCCAAACTAGGCATCAGTTCTTACATCACTAGGTGGGTTGCAAATTGGCTCACAGACAGGACCCACAGAGTGAGAGTTGCGGATTCCAAGTCAGACTGTCGACCAGTCATGAGTGGTGTCCCACAGGGCTTGGTTCTGGGCCCTCCCCTGTTTGGCATCTACTTCTGAGAAGTCCAGGCCAACACAGAAGGGCTCTGGCTGACCAAGTTCACTGATGACTGCAAGCTAGGAGTCATTATCAACTCCCCAAGTGATGCCAACATCCTATTAAAAGGCCTGTCTGAGACCAGTGACTGGTGTCAGAACCATGGTCTGAAGCTTAACACCAAAAAATGTGTTATCATCCCCTTTGGAAAAAACTCACTTCTCACATTACCACATTGATGGGAACCCACTGAACACTGAAGGGGCTATAAGAGATCTGGGCACCTAAGTCAACAGCCACCTCACCTTCAACCACCACATTGGCACTGTGATCAGAAAGTACTTCTACGTGGCAAATCTTATAACCAAAAGTTTCACATCCAGGAAGGAAGAGGCCATCATCCCTCTCTACTCATCCCTCATTAGACCAATCATAGAAGATAATGCCCCATTTGGCATGTACCTGACCAGACACCTACAACAGCTGGAGAGGCCACAAAAGTACCTCACAAAAAGGATCCTAGGCCTTAAACACATGTTCTACATGGATAGACGCAAGAAACTTCAGCTGTTCTCAGCCTCTTATCATTTACTTAGAGGTGATCTCTGCTTGACTTACAGAGCCATGTCTGCCCCAGCCCTACCTGAAATGCTACACCTAAAGAAATCCCATTACCCCCTGTGCCACATGCTCCAGAGATCACAACCTCATTACCACAATTAACAGAACATGGTGGAGGGATAGGTTCATCTCCCAAAGACTGCCCATACTCTGAAATAAGCTTCTCATTCATGTCAAGCAGAGCACCTCACTGGCCTTCTTCAAGAGAAATCTTGACAAGTGGATGGGTAACAGAAAGTTCGCCCTGGGGATCACTCCAGTTGCCCTACTGGATAGGGGCACTGTCAACTAACATCAGGTGGCACGGTGCCTAGGCAATTTGTTTTGGGCTAGACTTGTAAAGGCTCCAGGGCCATTAGTCTAGAACACACCTATGAACCTGTGAAAATCAAGGGCCTCTGGCTGACCAATTGTTCAGACAATTGCAAACTAGGAACAGTCATAGAATCCTCCCAGACACCAATATCCTCCAAGAAAGGCTGACTCAGACTAACTGGTGCTAGAGCCACTGTCTAAAACTCATTTGCAAGAAATGCATAACAGTATCCTTTGAGAAGTCAGCTACACCTTGAAACTACCTTATTGATAACACATTCCTAAGAACAGACCCAGTATTCATGGATTTGGGGATGGATGTAGGCAGTAACTTGGCCTAGACCATCATGTGGCTACAGTGGTAAGGAAATTGTTCTATTTTACACAAATTAGGAGAAAGAGTATGGCATCTAAGTACAAGGAGGCCATCATTCCACTGTATTTGGCCTCATCAGACCAATTACTGAGCACGTTGTCCCCTTTGGTATGTATCTGACCTGGCTTATGCAACAAATGGAACATTCACAGAGGTTCCTCACAAAAAGGGTACAGGGAGTAAACAACATGTCCTACATGAATCAACTCAGTGCCCTATCCCTGTACTCAGTCTTCTACAGACTGTTGTGGGGTGATCTATCCCTGGCATGCAAGGCATCATTGGATCCCACTCTGATGGATTTTTTGGATATCCACAAGAATTACCAAATCTAGGGATGTAAACATTGCTTGTGACATAAACAGGACCTGTTGGAGAAACAGGTATCTGTCTCAGAGAACAGGCTTCCCATCCATGTGAAGCAGAGTTTTTCCCTAACCCAATTCAAGCACAGCTTGGAACAGTGGATGGGGTATCAGAAATTCACCCCCTTGTCTAGCAGTTATGTCTCTAATGTACACAGGCAGCATGTAAATGTTTGACCACCCAAGCTCTACCCTACATATATCCATTAGAATAATCTTAAGGTTCCTAAATTTGTCAGATATAATTGGGATGCATGGCTAGGCTTAAAAAGGCCCCTATGATCATTAGCTTAGTATACGTCTATGAATCTGTATATAATATCCAAGCTTCTAGTAAACTCTATATATATATATATATATATATATATATATATATATATATATATATATATCTACATATATATAAATATTTTTATACACATTCAACTTACTATTTCATCGACTTTTACATAATCAAGATCACATTGTCGAAAGCCAGGAAACTAAACACTTGGCCACCAACAATTAAAATAGAAACATAAGCAAATTAAATCCACCGAAGTGGGGGGCTTGGGGCCCCCATCCCCCTTAATTAAATATACCAATACCATGATCTCACTACAGTAGAGAAAAGGGCATAGTTCACCATGGTGACCAAGTGGTTAGTTTCCTAGAGGGAAAATACGATGTTCCTGGAGTTCCTTATTTTAAGCTTTTGAGAATGTGGTCTTGATCATTTGAAAGTCAATGAAATGGTAAGCCGACTATATGAAGTAGAGCCATATATATATATATATATATATATATATATATATATATATATATATATATATATAGATATATATATAGATATATATAGATATATATATATATATAGAGATATATATATATGTATATATATATATACATGGAGAGAGATACCTATATATATATATAGGTCCACTACCAAATTTCGGAATTTCAAAACATCGAACCACTGATTACCAAAGCCCAGAGGATCGAGGTTTTGAAATATCGAAAGTAAAAAAAAATCCAAAACTTTAAAACTTATAATTTCATGTTTTGCTTGCTCCCTGCACCCCCACACCCCTGCTACTTAAATATACCAACTCCAAGACGACCCTACAGTGAAGAGAACGGTAAAGTTCCAGTTCCGCACTGTATGTCGATCTCCATTCACAAGTTTTGATATTTCAAAACCTCGATCCTCTGTTCTTTGGTAATCAGAGGTTCGATGTTCAGATACATGATTATCTGCAATGATGAAGACCCCTGTCATTTACTCTCTCACCTCCATGCTCACATTCACACTCACACACACACACACACACACACACACACACACACACACACACACACACACACACACACACACACACCAGGATTTCTTTATTTCTTTGTTTGTTTATTTATTTATTAACCTTTTATAGGTTCATAGGTAGGTACTAGGCTATCGGCCCAAGGGCCTACGTAAGCCTAGCCAGCAAGGTTCCATAGCTTATGCCATCCAAGAAAGCTATTACCAATAAAGTCTGACTGGGCAAAGCCCCTTTTCAACAGAGGCCCAGGGAGAAATGCCTGTCATTACAGTTGATCACCATATAGGTTCATAGGTGTTTACTAGGCTAATGACCATAAGGACTTTTGTAAGCCTAGCCATGCATCCCAAATCTCTGATAAGTTCTGCCACCCTTGATAAGTGCAGCATGGGAGATTAAACATTTACAAGCCGTAACCTTGGAGATAAACCATTTACAGGCTGCCTATGTCCATTGGAGACATAGGTACCAAATCAGAGATGAATTTCCTTTTCCCATCCAATAGTACAAGTTACACTTGAATTGGATTAGGGATGGACTCTGCTTCACATGGATGGGGAGCCTGCTCCAGAGACAGGGTAAGTACACTATTAAATATTTTGGTGGTTGGCATAGTAGTGAAGGTGTTTAGTTCACAGACACCAGGTACAGTGTTTGGTTCTCATTTTTGGTCACGGTTTGGATATTGGCTATGCATGTAATAGTCTGTAGACTTCTTGCCTAATATTTACCTATGAATAATATGCAGGTTTTATCCAACCAGTTATTCACTTGAGATGTATAAACAGGTGAGAAAGTGCGAGAATTTTTTTTTTTTTATTGACTCGATTGGGGTGTTAGAGGTGTATGACCACTTTGTTTGCAGGCACATTTTCAAGGTGGTTTTAAATAGCTGATGAGATGAGACATTTCTGTTGTTTGTTGGTAGAGAGTTCCAGAGTTTAGCAATGCATGCATAGTATAGGTAGTCACCGTTATGATGTTTAGATTTTTGAGTAAGCACTATTGTTGGTTCAGTGAACGCAGCCTTCTGTGGAGTGAGTACCAGTTTAGTAACTGGTATCTGACTGGGCTGTAGATGATGTTGTGGGCAGTCTTAATGAGCATGTAGGACAGTAGGTTAATTAGCTCAACGTGGTTAAGGAACTGAAACACAAGACAGTGATGTGATTGGTTAATCTGGTTACTTGCAAACTTTGCAATTTTATTATACGATTGTTCCAGTATGACTAGCTGAAAGGACTGTAGGTTAGTCAAAACTGATAAGGTATATAGGAAACTAAGGAGAGGATAGGTTTGAACTATGGTCCAATGTGCATGGTGTTATAGAAAAGATTTGACTTTATAAAGAAGTCCTAGCTAATGGTTGTTTTTTGAACAGCATACTGGATATGAAGAAGCCGTGGTGGTGCAGCGGTAGCGTTGTTGCCTCACAGCAAGAGGTTCTTCCGTTCGATTCTCGGCTGGAGCGCCTTCTGTGTGGAGTCTGCATGTCCTCCCCGCGGTCGAGTGGCATTCGAAAGACATGCTTGAATGGGCGTATCTTCGTTGAAGGTTGGGCATCGGGCTGGCAACTCGGCACCATAAAAATCTACTTCCAATCATTAGCGGACCGGAGTTCCATTGTGGCAACTCCTAACTGGGAAAAGACGAAAAGACCAACAATATTGGATATGCTGATCAATTCAATCTGTGGTCAGTTATTCTACCCCGTAGTTTTGTGTTTGTACTAAGTCAGTTCTAGTATTATTGACTGATATTTTTAAGTTACAGTAGTTTTTTGCTGGATTGGAGGTAAAAATGCCATTAGCATAGTTTTCTTTGGATTTAGGAATCAGGAGTAGTTTAGATTACTGAAACCATTTTTAACTTTTTGTAAAGGAATGATGTAGATCATCTTGAAGCTGTTTGACTGAAAAGACCACACATATTAGTGTTGAATCATCTGCATATTGGATTATATTGGTTGTGAGAGAGGCTGTATGCATTTTATTTGTAATTTTATTTACAAATATATTAAAGAGTAAAGGTCCTAATATTGAACCTTCTGGCACACCTAATGTTGTTTACTGAGGGGTTGACTGCTTGCCTGCCCAGCTTACATACTGTGTTTAGTGGTTACCATAACTTTTATACCAATGGACTGTACTATGTATGAGGCAACGTTCCTTGGCCTAGAAAATAATACAGGATGTGAAACTATGTCAAACACTTTGGTAGTAAAAGGGGTGCAAGCATTTCACTTTAATTTTTGTCTTTTATACCGAATGACTGTACTATGTGTGAGGCAAAGTTCCTTAGCCTAGAAAATAGTTCAGGATGTGAAAGTATATCAAATGTTTGGATAAGTCAAGTAAAAGGGGTGCAGCCATTTCACTTTAATTTTGTCTTTTATCAACATAGATTATGAAAGTTAGCAATCCACGGTGGTGCAGCGGTAGCGTTGTTGCCTCACAACAAGAGGTTCTCCTGTTCGATTCTTGGCTTGGGTTGGGAGTGCCTTCTGTGTGGAGTCTGCATGTCCTCCCCAAGGTCGAGTGGGCATTTGAAAGACATGTGTTGAATGGGCATGCCTTTGTTGAAGGTTGGGCATTGGGCTGGCAACTCAACACCATAAAAACCAACTGCCAATCATTAGAGGACCAGAGTACTGCTGTGACGACCCCTAACCGGGAAAAGCCGAAAGACAAACAAAAACAAGTAATGGTTTTTCTATGCAGTGGCCTGGTTTAAATCTGTGATGTACTGTGGAAAGTAATATGTTCTTTATTAGACAGTTATCAATGGTAGGTGAACACATTTTTCAACTATTTTAGACAGAGCTGAGAAAATAGTTATAGGTCTGTAGTCTGTCAATTTAAGAGAGTTGCCATGTTTATGTAAAGGAACAGCATAGGATTGTTTTGACAGTTTTGGGGCTAGAGCTTCTTGTCATGTCTCTCAACCTTCTAGCACAAGAAATCTGGACACGGCCTAAAATAATATGGGGAACAAAGGCCCAAAATAGGGACAAAGTTAAAACATTGTTCTTACAAACCTAGAAAGTTGTTAGAATAACAGGATTTGTGTTAGTATGCATTTTCTAAAGGATCTGAAGTTTGGAACGCAAATGTATTTCACTATTAATTGACTTCAGTCCTTAGTGATTTGCCAGAAAACCACACATTTTATGAGGAACAGACCAAAAATGTGAGCTGAAAATCTAGACAGTTGAGAAGGATGCTTCTGGCAGAGAGAGAGAGAGATTTGTAAGTACAGATACAGGGTATGCAATGGCATCTACAGCTATTTTGAGATACTCTACTGGAAGGCTGTCTGCTGATAGAGAGGTAGGTTTAAGTTTTTGAATAAGAGGAGGTAAGTAACAAGGTGATAGTAATTCTGTCTACATCACTTACTGCTGTGTTGGGTCTTTGGGTCTACTCAGATTATTAGTGGAGTTAGCAGCATTTATATAGAATGAATTAAATCTGCATGCTACGTTACAGTTAGTTTCATCTGTAAAAAGACAGGCCTATGCTTAAGAAAGAAACAAAGTATCCTATGCAGTTCCATTACATAACGGTGGCAAATCTCTTTTGTTGGCAAACTTTAGATCTATAGCCATGTCTTCCCGTCTGTCTAAACTATTTGAAAAATGTGTTCTCCTAGTATTGACCAGCTGTCTAATATGTAACAAATTACTTTCCACAATATAATGTTTTGGATCTTTATTGTGGGTTTCCTAAATTTTAGTGCAGTAATGTTGCTTAAACTTTAAAATGGCATTCTCAGTAAGATTTTGCAAGCGCTGATACTGTTGCCAATTGTTTGTTGTTGTTTTTTTTTTTAATAAATTATCTTTTCCCCATGCTTTATCCCTGTTATGCAATAACTTTGCATATCTGGTGTTACCATGGTGCAGGTTTTGTTGTATATCTGGTGTTACCGTGGTACAAGTTTTGTTGTATATCTGGTGCTACAATGGTGCATGCTTTGTTGTATAGCTGGTGTTACCATGGTGCAGATTTTGTTGTATATCAGGTGTTACCATGGTGCAGGTTTTGTTGTATATCGGGTGTTTCTATGATGCAGGTTTTGTTGTATATCGGGTGTTGCCATGGGTTTGTTGTATATCTGATGTTACCATGGTCCAGGGTTTATTGTATATCTGGTGTTACCATGGTGCAGGATTTATTGTATATCTGGTGTTACTATGGTACAGGTTTTGTTGTATATCGGGTGTTACCATGGTGCAAGTTTTGTTCTATATCGGGTGTTACTATGATGCAGGTTTTGTTGTATAGTGGGTGTTACCATAGCGCAAGGTTTGTTGTATATCTGGTGTTAGCATGGTGCAAGGTTTATTGTATATCTGGTGTTACCATGGTGCAGGGTTTATTGTATATCTGGTGTTACCATGGTGCAGGGTTTATTGTATATCTCGTGTTACCACAGTGCAGGTTTTGTTGCATATTGGGTGTTACCATGGTGCAGGTTTTGTTGTATATCGGGTGTTACTATGATGCAGGTTTTGTTGTATATTGTGTGTTGCCATGGGTTTGTTGTATATCTGGTGTTACCATGGTGTAGGGTTTATTGCATATCTGGTGTTACCAGGGTGCATGTTTTGATTTGACTGTTTTTTTATTGAGGTGCGGGGGAGTTAATATACAGCAGAAGGTTTTGTTGAAGTGAGTTACTGCATCATCTAAAGGCAGTGTTTTTAATGGTTCTTAGTTGCTTTACATAAGGCTAAACAACAACATTTATTTATCAAACACACTTGTATTTCCAGCTGAACCTGTACTGATAGTACCTCTCAAATGTCCCTGATGTTGAGTCTTAGTTTTGCCCTGCACCTCTTAAATCACAGAGGATTAGAGTCAGTCAGTAATGCCATGAAGTGAATTTACTCACATTAACCACCAATGGTGAGCTATTATCACTAATAGAAATGTCTTTATTGTTGAGAATACTGGTGAGGGCCTAAATGACCACCATGGCTTCCTGAAGGATAGTTTCTCCGACTGTCTCTCTCCCCTCCACATTGAGGATATTCCATACAGAGGAAAGAATAGACTGAGTACATATTGGGGGTAGCTTGATTGTTTATAGGCACACATGAAAAAAAAACTCCACATATTCATAAAATAGAAATTTGGCTAGTCAAGTCTTGATCACTTCTAAATTCTTATAAAACTAAATGCTTCCTAATTCAGCAGCCTCACAGTTTGATTGCAGTCACAACCTGCAAAACTAGAATGAGCTAGTACCTTAATCAACACTTTTTGAGACCAAATCTGTATTTTTGATTAGCACACCCAGAATATGATACAAACAATGATCTGAAAACTGATAGGTAACCCAAAGAGAATTACGATCTGAAACTCACCGCCAAATCCTTCCTGAAATAGCAGCCAATCAGAATGAGGACTCTATACATGCTATTTATGGCAAAACTATTGAACTGTGTCTGTAAACTCTTTAGGAAAATATCACCCCACATGCTGTTCAAAACTCATTTAAAATGCATCTTGCTAAAGAAACTGGATTATTTATGCACCATGCCCCCAAATTAAGTCCCTTATATTCCAAACATAAAAGATTGGAAATGTGGATGTTCAGAATGTCAGATCATGTCTGCAGCTAAGTTAGAAAAACTTAGCAAAAATAAAGTCCTCTTTCCAGAGTGAAAAAACATCTAGTTAAGGATTTAAACAGACCTTTATTCAACAATGAATCAGTGTTCTTGCCTGATTCCAAATTGACATCTGAACAGCATAAATAGTATCTTTCCAGAGGGAAGTACCAGGTCTGCCTAGGTAGAGATGGTTTTTGATTGGTGGAAAAAATTAAGCGATCAATTGTATAGCCAAAGGAAAGAGGCTGCACCTGGTGTTTCCGTGTTACTTTGAAGTTACAAAATGTTTGATCATTTTACATTTTAACAGTGTTTGGTATCTCGCATAAACAGAACATGGCAGCAGTGAGAAATCACCACCTTAACACAACTTAAAGGAACATAAACTTAAAAAAATCAAACGGAACAAATAAGGACAGAATTCAATCAGAAAGCAAACATTCAGAAATTCTTTCTTCCTTAGGGCTATCTCACATGTACATTGCAGTTTTATATGTATAATGCAGATTTATTATAATTATATGAACGTGTGACTATGCCTTCTTTTATGGGGCTGAATCTTTTAGAATTTGCTGTGCATTCTGTCATGGGGCTCATGCTACTGAAATTGTGCAATGAAACAAAAAAACCCTATGTTGCTGACATTATACAGGGATGCAATGAATACCAACCCAGAAATAATCTAAAATACAGCAGACAACACACACAAATTCAAGCAGATCTTGGTGGCTGTTTTTCCAGACTGGGGTGAAGTTATTATTCCCTTCAGACCTTTTTGTATGAGGTGGATGGCCACTAAGCACACTTGAGCATACTTCTCAACTCTCCAGATTTTAGCAGAATATCCAGATTTTTGCCAAAAAATTTGGTCTATTCCTCATAAAATTTCTGTTTTTCTGGCAAATCACTGAGGATCAAAGTCACTAAATAATGACATACGTTTGGTTTCACACTTTGTATCCTTCAAAAAATGCATGTTAACACAGATTCTGTTATTCTAGCAACTTTCTAAGTTTATAAGAGCAATGTTTAAAATCTGTCTCAATTTTTGGGCCTTTGTTCCCCCTGTTATTTTAGGCTTTGTCTAGATTTCCTGCACTAAGAGGTTCAAAGGTAAGCACTTGAGACCTTTTGCAAACTTCCTTAATTTTGAAATAAGTAGTTTTTATAGAAAGTATTCACTGGCTTGTGTGAGTAAGCACAAAATTATCATTTTGTGAAATCACTCCCCTTCAACTATTTAAATTTATTGGCCATTCTACTGTATTTCATAGTATCAGAATACAGAAGTGATTACCCCCTTTCAATCTATCTTGCTGTTTTAAAAATAGTGACTCTCCACTAAAACTTAACTTTTTAGACAGGTAAAACTTAAGTTACCTACTTTCACATCTAACTTCTCTAGTGCACACTGCAGTGTTTAGGATAAACCATTTTTTTTTCATCTTACCTTTAAGCATCCCTGTGACTGGCACTTGTTCTGGACCTATACTTCATGTGCCTGCCTTTCAATCTGACCACTTCAGTGATTATTTTCCACCTATATCTTAGGATTTATTGCTGTTGGGGCTCCTACCCTTATTTGGACTCCACGAGTGATTTTTTGTTGTTCTAACACCTGCTGGAAAGCACTAGGAAGCCTTAAACTGATACAAGCACTCAACTCTCCTTATTAATAAGGAGAAATTAATCATAGGAAATAAATAGCCTATAATCGCAAAGTATCTTGCTAAGGTAAGGGAAAACAGCTCCTGTACTTTTCAAAAAAAAAGCACCAAACCAGGCACGTCCAAGGGTCAGCTTCCATTGATTTATCCTGTCCACCTGGTGAATCTGGGCATACTGGGGCAATGCAGCAATTGCCTCATGTACACAGACAACCCCCTCCTCCTGCCACCTACACACTACAACCTGTGAGAGATGCACTTACATAGCCAAACTGGAAGCAAAGCTCTCTCCACCCAAGATTGTGCTAGATAGTCAAGAGGAGAAGGTTAACACCCACACTACACCTCAAGCAACACATAGCCCTTCTAAACTCATACCACTAACACCTACACATAGCAACACTAAATCCACATATGCGGAGGCCCTTAACTGTAACCTGCCCAAGCAACAAGGACCTCCGAAGCTGAAACACAAACACCAATCACAACCAAAGTGTCACATAGCGCACAACACCAGTGTGCCACCCAGCAACAGCCCCCAAGGTAAGACAACGTACCTAACACTTTATTCATAGGTGACTCTATGATCAGGCACACTGATGTCCCACTCACCAGGCTGAACAAGGAGAAAAGTACAGTGAGCTGCCTGTCGGGTGCCAGGATCCGCCACATAACTCATGCACTCAAGTCACTCCACAACAAGTACAAAAATGACTCTGTCATTGTCCATGTTGGAGTGAATGACTTGAGACGTACCTCCCTAGACTACATGAAAAGAGACATGGAAGAGCTCTTGGATCATGTGACCCATGCAGGTATGACCCTAGCCCTGAGTAGCATCCTGCCTTCGCCCAGAATGATACCACAATATAAGGACAAAAAGATTGACTTCAACAATTGGCTAAGCTTCTGGTGTCATTCAAAGGGGATCCAGTATCTGTCTGCCTGGGACGACATGATCGACAGACCACGATGCTTTGCCAGAGATGGTCCGCACCTGTCGCCCCTGGTATTTAGGTTACTGGCAATGGCTCTTGCCACCCCTATAGTGCCTTTTTTAGGCAAAGTTCAAAGGACAAAACCACCACCATAACAGGTACTAGCATGAAAAATCTGAAGGTAATGCTACTCAATGCTAGAAGTCTAAACCTCAAAATGCACTCTCGCGAGGCACTCCTAAAAATGGAGAACATCGATATCTGTGCAGTAACTGAGACCTGGTTCAAGGCTCCAGAGAGCACCCCTGTAATACCAGGCTACAACTCTTACGACAATTTTCAGCCACCAAACCAGGATCGAAACACTAAAGGAGGAGAAGTGTCCATATTCACCAAGGATATTCACACCACTAGGTTAGTTGCCCAACACAATGCGTCTGAAATTCTCCAGGTGCAACTAACACTAGGTAAGACTGCAATCCAAATTGTAGCTCACTACAGATCCCCCACCATGCCCCAAGATTCTCACTACACCTTTCTAAACATACTGGAAATTATTAATATACAACCAAACACCCTAATACTGGGTGATTTCAACAACCCTGCCATTAACTGGGAAAACTACTCGTGTACCAACACCTTTGCCTAATGGTTCTTGGAATTCATAAATTCCAATGCCCTGGAAAAATGAATCCATAGTCCCACCAGGGACTCCAATATCCTAGACCTGGTCATTACCAACATGGGAAATTGATGCTCCACACCTATGGTCACCCCCTCGTTGGTCAGATCAGACCATAAGCTAATCACCCTTAACATCCACATCCCACCCCAACCTTCTCCAAAGCCAACTTCATGCTACTCAAGTCAGAAGTGACAAACTTCATGACACCCATGCAGACGGGAACTGAAAGTTCAACTGCTGAGTCCTACACTAAGGCACTGTACAAGCACATCCACTCATGCATGAATCGTGCCATCCCAAACAGAAACAAGATGCTCTCCTCCAAAAAAGGAAGCCAATCTGGTGGTCCCCTGCCATAAACAAACTTTACAACAAAAGGAAGAAACTGTTGCAGAAAAGAGGAAAATCCCAGGATGCAAAAAACTCCCTTACCAGCCTCAGTAAGAAGCTGAGATCTCTCATAAAATCCTCCAAAGCTAGTTACGAAAATAAAATTGCCAAAGATTCCAAAGACAACCACAAGGCATTCTATAACTATGTCTTAAATCTAAATGACAATGCTCAGATCTGCTCTGAGCTACAACAGAATGGCATTAAATATACTGATCCCAAGAATATTGCCAATATCCTGGCAGATCGATTCAGTGCCAACTTCACCCCCCTCTCACCCCCTAAATGGCCAATCTCAATACCAGAAGATTGCCAAATTCTGCTAATAACGGCCACACAGGTAAAAAATGCACTCTCCAAAGCTAAGAATACAGCATCCATGGGACCAGATGACATGCCAGGCTGTGTACTACATGAACTACAAAATGAACTGGCACCTCACCTAAGTGTCATGTTTAATCATACCCTCACCTCAGGCTTCATGCCCACTGAGTGGCGCACAGCTACAGTTATCCCACTCCACAAGGGGGGAATCAACCTTGGATCCCGGGAACTACTGCTCCATCAGTCTGATGAGCCTGATCTGCAAGACCATGGAATGTATTATCATGGAACTTATAAACAAAGACATTGGCAACCTGAAAACACTGGACCACACCCAGTTTGGGTTCGTGAAGGGCTGATCTTGTCCCCTGAACCTGATTGACTTCTTTGAATCAGTCTCCAGAGCCATGGACGAGGGTAAGGCAGTCCACACAGCCTATCTGGACCTCGCCAATGCCTTTGACACCATCCCCCACTCTGGAATCACTGATAAACTTACTGAGCTGGGCATTAATTCCTACATCACTCGATGGGTTGCCAGCTGGCTTACTGACAGAACCCACACTGTAAAAGTAGCTGACTCCAAATCCAGCTCCAGACAAGTGACAAGTGGAGTACCTCAGGGTTCAGTCCTGGGACCTCTCTTGTTTGGCATCTACTTCTCTGAAATACAGACCAACACTAAGGGACTCTGGCTAACAAAGTTTGCAGATGACTGCAAACTGGGAGCCATTATTGAATCCCCAAATGATGTGGATACTCTACAAAAGGGCCTTACAGAAACAGATGCTTGGTGCCAGAGCCATGGGCTCAAGCTCAATGCCAAGAAATGTATAGTTATCTCCTTTGGGAAAAAACATGTACCCATGAATTACCACATAGGTGGCAGTACACTAAACACCGAAAGTGTGATAAGTGAATTAGGGACACAGGCGGACAGTGGTCTCACCTTCAATAACCATATCACCACAACAGTCAGGGAATCCTTCTATGTGGCACACCTCATCACTAAGGGCTTTTCATCCGGAAAAAAGGAGGTCATTGTCCCACTGTACTCATCCCTCATTAGACCCATTATAGAATACAAAGCCCCATTTGGTATGTACCTCTCAAGACATCTGCAACAACTGGAAAGGCCGCAGAAATACCTGACTAAAAGAATCACAGGCCTAAAGCAGATGCCCTATGCTGACTGCCTTAAAAAACTCCAGCTATACTCTGTCGCATATTGTCTACTCCGAGGCGATCTCTGCTTAACATACAAGGCCATGTCAAACCCAGAGCTGTTGGACATGCTACACTTAAAGAAATCCCAATCCCTCAGAGCCACATGCTCAAGGGATCTAAACCTTGTCATCACAATAAACAAAACATGCTAGAGGGATAGGTTCCTGACTCAGAGACTCCCCAGACTCTGGAATAGACTGCCCATACATGTCAAGCAGAGCACCTCTTTGGCCGTCTTCAATGATGGGAGAAAGGAAATTCACCCCAGGGATCACGCCCTGTTAGACAGGGGTCCAGGGAAGTAAATAGTGTGGGAAGAAATAGCCAGGGAATTGTTATGGCTAGGCTTGTATAGGCCCTAGGGCCAATAGCCTAGTACCAACCTATGAACCTATGAAAAAACATTTTATATAGTATTTTGAAACATTGCATTGCAAAACACACACACACACACACACACACACACACACACACACACACACACACACACACACACACACACACACACACACACACACACACACACACAAAGGCAAATATCTTTCTGGCTCTTTCCCAGAGAGTGGGGTTGGGTGGCCTAATTATCACCTACAGATCTTTTTGTTGAGGTGGGAATGGCCATTAAGCAAGCTTGAGGCCTTTTGCCACCTTCCTTGCATTTGGAAAGAGTAGTTTTACAGTGAGTATATGTAAAAACATTGCATATAACAATTTTAATCAAATATTCCAGTGCTTCTAGATGTATAATACAGTTTAAATAATTTTTAAAATGTTTTGAAACATGAAACAGATAATTCAGATAATTTAGTATTATATATGGAACACAAGTTAAATCAGGCATATAATAACCCATAGAAATAACATAAAAAGTTAATGGAGATTCTGCATATAAAATCCATGGACAGACAGTTAAACAGTCATAGGAAGTACTGCAAAAACAGTCCATGAAACAAAATTGTTACCAAAGTCCATGGTAATGTAAGACAGGTGGTTGTAAGCATTTAGTTCATGCTTAAATGACCTTAACCTTGCAGCAAAGTTAGTGACAGCTTTATGGTGGAGCTTTTTCAAGGCCAAGATGATTTTCATAGGTTGATAGGTGTAGCTTACATATACCCCTTAAAATAACTTGCAAAGCACGTAAACTTGTGGGATGCAATTGGGATGCTTGGTTAGGCTTATAAAGGCCCTAGTGGTAGTTAGCCTAGTATACACATATTTCACGTTACTATGGACTTTCGGTGACAGTTCTGGTTATTAACTGTTTTTCAACACTTTCCATGCCTTTTGGTTGAACAGCTGGAGTTCATTCTGGGTACCTTGCAGGCACTGAGTTTTATCTTCTCTTTTAGCTCTATTTTCGAAAGCATATAATTTTTCTTGCCTTCCAAAGGGTCAATCTCTGAGATGTCCATTATGTTCAGGAAAGCCTATGCAGTGTTTTGACATCAATTTGTTAGTCTTTTGAGTCTTATGTCAGAGAAGTGATGTGCAGTTCTTTTGAATTTATTGATTGTCTTCTCCACATAAAGGCATTGTAGGTATTACGCTGTGTATATCACAAACCCAGTATTATAATCACCTCTTAAGGTGCTCCACATTCTTTTCTTTAGCACAGAGCTCTAAAAATGGTTTGAGCCGCTGAGGTGTTGACAGAAGCTACAGTTACAAGGCCCACAACTGTAGGTATCACTGTTAGCAATATCAGGTTTGCCCTTGCTTTCTAGTCAGCCTCTCACACTTTTGGCTTTTTTGAAAACGTAGGATTTTTTCATCGTTATTGTCGTAATCATAATCAATCCCCTTTTTTCCCATTTTCCACATGGGGTCAGGACGTAATGTCAATTGTTGCCATCTCTATTCAGTCAGTCTCCTGCCTTCTTCAACAGTCATGCCTGACTGGCTCAGGTTTTCTCTCACGTAATCTATCTGTTTGCTGGATGCCCTAATTTCCTATTGCCTTTTTCCTGTCTGTGCAAAATCTTCTTCATCAGATTGCCTTCTGCCTTTCTGTGCATGTGTCCAAACCATCTTAATCTGTCCTGTTTGACCTTGCAATTGGAGTTACTTTGGCTTCTGCTCTTATGTCCTCATTTCTTCATCAGTCCCATAGTCTTCTCAGGCATTTCAAGTCCATCACATCTGGCTTCCTCATCTGCTCTGCCTTTACTGCCTAGGTATCTGTACCATACAGTAGTACTGGTCACACCACTGTTTTGTACATCTTACTTTTCATCTTCTTTGCAGTCTTCTGTCATACAAGCTGAATTTTTTTTGTTGCATCTACCGAGTCACTTTCAAGAAGCTGGAAGAGTGCCACTGATGCCCTATTTTGCTACTTTTTATTTTTATTTTGTAATTTTTCTATTGCAACTCTTCTCTTAGCATCTTTGCAGCCAGCTGGTATTCCTTCTTTGCCTGGCCCATCTTTTTGATCTGTCACTTTTTCCTGCACTTCTTTCTTTTGACGACTTCCAGGACTTCATCATCCCACCACCAGCTTTCCTTATGTACCTTATTTCCATACCTGGCTCAACCTCATACCTATTCTGCAGTCCTCACACATGCTGTTTTGAGGTGCTGCCATTCCTCTTCAAATCCACCTAATTCCTCTTCTGCCTGGGGTGCTATAGCCCTGAACAATTCCTTGAACTCTTGTTTTTTCTCACCAGTTAACTTCCAGGTCTTCAGTCTAGTCTTTATTTACCTTAGAGCCTTCTCTGACTACTGCTTGCAGCTGATTGTGGCTACCAGTGGTTTATGCTGTGGGATGACTGTTTCACTGGGGATGACTTTATGATTACTGATTCTACCCCAGTGCCCTTTTCGTACTAGGAGAAAGTCTACCCGGGTTGCATGTTGGCCACTCTTGTATATGATCTTGTCACTGTCTGTCTTTCTGAAACATATGTTGCCTACTATCAAGCCCTTTGCCAGACAGAAGTCTAGAATGACCTCTCCTTCTTTATTCCTGCTGCCCCAGCCATGTGGACCAAGGCAGTTATCATATCCTGTTCTGCCTGTCCCGATATGTGCATTGAGTTCACTGAGTATCAGCACCAGTTCATGTTCTCCTGCTTTACCTTGTTGATCCTACAACTGCTGTATGAATGCACCTTTTCCTCACTATCACAACCCTGCTGTGGGGCATAGGCTGATTTTACGAATACTGCCGTATCACTAGGCTGGAATCGGAGTGCCATGAGTCTGTCACTAATTCTGATGACATTCCTCACTGTCTTCTGAAACCTTTCCCTCACCACAATTCCCACACTGTTTCTAGCTTGTCCTCCTCCTGAGTAGTAGACTCTGGATCAAAGCCAAGTGGTTTTGATGCACTTCCCTTCCATCTCGTCTCCTGGATACATAGGATGTCCAGCCTCCTCTTTATCATCAAGTTGTCCACTTCCAAGCTCCGTCCTATCAGTGAACCTACATTCCACTTATATTAAGTTGTTATGATATATATGATTTTAAATGTTTCTAAATATTTTTAAAACTTTAGATGTATATTTTTGTTAAGTGTTGTCACATGTCGAATGTCTGTATAATTATTGGCTGGCTAGATATTTAAATATGGATCTGTTATACTATGAATTTATGCATTGAAAAAGAGCTTCTGTCTCGAAAGCTTTGCTGTGTATTGTCCTCATTAAATTCTACAAACGTTGGAACACTGGTTGTTTTTTGTCTTGAACTTTTAGTGGTTCTTAAGCTAGGTGGAGCAGAATATTTTATTTTATATTCCACTTACTTATCTCTTATAATGTCCAATTGTCAGTGATCACTTTTTCTCCTTATAGTCTTTAGTGAAAGCCAAGGCCATCCTTTGTTTCCTGTTCTCCTCTCTGGGGTCTCTGTAGAGATTGTTGTACTGTCTAGTGAGCCCTCCTGGAAGTTTGCATAGGGCTGAGTCATTGTTTTCTTTTGTAGCTTTAATTGGATCTAAGATTATTATTAACATGATGTTACTGAACTACAAGATAAAGGACAGTATCCCTAGCAAGGAAGTCTCTTTCCATGTTCCAGGATAAAGCACGGTATCCCTAGCAAGGAAGTCTCTTTCCATGTTCCAGGATAAAGCATGGTATCACTAGCAAGGAAGTCTCTTTCCATGTTCGAGGATAAAGCATGGTATCCATAGCAAGGAAGTCTCTTTCCATGTTCCAGGATAAAGCATGGTATCCATAGCAAGGAAGTCTCTTTCCATGTTCCAAGATAAAGCATGGTATCACTAGCAAGGAGGTCTCTTTCCATGTTCCAGGATAAACCATGGTATCCCTAGCAAGGAAGTCTCTTTCCATGTTCCAGATGTTGGTGGTGCAGTTCTTATTTATTTATTTTTTTTGACAGTCCATTCAGCCCTACTCCCTGGGACTTGATCACATTCATCTTCATGATTTGTGGGGTGGATCACCGTGGATGCTGTGCTTAAGTAAACTAATGTTGATCCTTGTAGCAATTACTAAGGGTTCCCCCATTAGAATCCATGGAAACAGTTACATCCAAGAAGTTGAATGAGGTTTTACTGTGGCAGGTAGTAAATTTAAGGAATCCTGTGGTATTGTTGATATAGTTATAAAATTCTTCCAGAGACTTTTCATCTCCTTGCCAGATGATGACACTGATTTCAATAAAGCACAAGTAACACTTTATCAACTCCTGGTTGACTCTATTGTAAATAAAATCACTCTCCCACTTTTCAAGTGCCAAATTAGCTAGGCTGGGGGGCATGGCTGCCCTCATAGGTATCCTGAGGATCTGCCTGTAGTAGCTGTGATTAAAGAGGAAGTAGTTGTTCCTTAGCACTATTTCTAGTAGTTTTTCTAGTATTTCTTTTTCAACCAGGCATGGTCACTCTGTCCTTCAGGTAGGCTTCTTAGACTGCTTGTACACGATAGTCATGTGAAAGCTCTGTATATAGTGTTTCTTCATTGATAGTGACCAAAATCATGTTGTTTATGATGGGGATATAGTACATTTTACTCAGAAAATCTAGTGTGTCAAGTATACCTGACCTGTTTCCCTCATCTAGAGGCTTCAGTAATTGCTTCCCCACTAGCCACCATTGGCCTATATGGAGGGTCCAGCAATTTCATGTGGGACTTTGGTATATCAAAAAAATTGGGGATTTTAGGAAGTTGGTTAGTCAAAAAGTTAAATAATCTTGCATTTAACAGATCACTCTCATGTATCCTGCTGAGCTGCTCTTGTACATTGTTGTTGTGAGCTGTTTGAACATCATTTAACTCTCTTTTGCAGTAAAATTGCTTCTTCCTGTTAAGCATTACTTCAGTGTTACTGTTATACGTGTCAGTGTCAGTCATGAGAATATCCCCTCATCAGCTTTCATTGCTCTTAAGAGACTTATCAATGCTGAAGTCTTTCAGAACCTTTAATTATTCCTTACTGACATTGTAAAACTTTTTTCAAACATCTGAGCAAAAATTTCAAACTATCTCTATCTCAGTAATCCTGAATGGTTTTACAGCACAAGGTCCTGCTCATACCTCTCAACTGTCCAGATTTTCACAGAATGTCCAGAGTTTTGCCTCATATTTTTGGTGTGTTCCTCCTAAAATCTTCACCTTTCTGGTAAATAGCTGAGGATTGAAGTAATTAAATAATGAGAAATATTTGAGTTTAAGACTCCACATCCTTCAGAAAATTCATGCTAATGCAAAACCTATTATTCTATCAATGTTCTAAGCTTGTAAGAGCAATAGTTAAAATGTGTCCCTATTTGTCTCCCCATCATTTAGGCTTTGCGCAGATTTTCTGCTCTAAGAGGTTGAGAGGTAGGAACAAACTACCAGAATATCCGTTGTATGTTTCACAAAACTCAGAAGTCTCCTGAGATTTTATACACATCCTTGAAAAGCAGTGTGTAAATATTTTAGTTGTGTACAAACTCCGAAGTCTCCTGAGATTTTATACACATCCTTGAAAAGCAGTGTGTAAATATTTTAGTTGTGTACAAACTCCGAAGTCTCCTGAGATTTTATACACATCCTTGAAAAGCAGTGTGTAAATATTTTAGTTGTGTACAAACTCAGAAGTCTCCTGAGATTTTATACACATCCTTGAAAAAGTGTGTAAATATTTTAGTTGTGTACAAACTCAGAAGTCTCCTGAGATTTTATACACATCCTTGAAAAAGTGTGTAAATATTTTAGTTGTGTACAAACTCAGAAGTCTCCTGAGATTTTATACACATCCTTGAAAAAGTGTGTAAATATTTTAGTTGTGTACAAACTCAGAAGTCTCCTGAGATTTTATACACATCCTTGAAAAAGTGTGTAAATATTTTAGTTGTGTACAAACTCAGAAGTCTCCTGAGATTTTATACACATCCTTGAAAAGGAGTGTGTAAATATTTTAGTTGTGTACAAACTCAGAAGTCTCCTGAGATTTTATACACATCCTTGAAAAAGTGTGTAAATATTTTAGTTGTGTACAAACTCAGAAGTCTCCTGAGATTTTATACACATCCTTGAAAAAGTGTGTAAATATTTTAGTTGTGTACAAACTCAGAAGTCTCCTGAGATTTTATACACATCCTTGAAAAAGTGTGTAAATATTTTAGTTCTGTACTAGATGCACTACCTTTACTACGTTTTCTAACTTTCAAATGTATGACTTTAGCAACAATTTGAACTGTAGGGCATTGCTCATAACCATTATGAACGATGGAGCAGATTTGGTACGCTGTAAACTAGCATGCCAAAGCCTGTTGTGCTTCATGAAAGAAGTCACTCAGTGTGGTGAGCCATTATTAGCTGTCACACCCCTTTGTGTAGTCGTTGTACTTCTTGTATGGAGTACCTATGCAGATCCTCTCCCTCGAATGTATAGAAAACAGATTACAGCGGAGTACTGGCTGGTCCGGGGGGAGGGGGTAAGTCATGGGAATCGAACTGAAGACAGTCCAGTAGCACAGCAGCTTGCAGAGTAGCCAATGTTCCCTGCTCTGCTAGTATCTTGCTCAGTAGGCATAGCTGAGCAACATGTTTAGTGCAATATTAAAGAAAAAAAAGAAGGCCTCTCAGGCAGAAAAGTCCCCTATGATATAGACCAGTCTGTTATTGCAGTCTGATGTATGCCATCCACACATAGTGATGCTGGGAGATTCCATCAATGGGAGCACCCCCAGCACCAGATCCCCTCATTGCTGTAATATGGTAATGATTCCTTATCTACTTTCTTGGCTAGGTCTCATTAAATCATTCCCCGACATTAGAATGGACTATAAGACACCTGTGACAGGTAACCCAATAAGGTACAGTATACGTTACTATGTGGCTGTACATCACTACTTAAGATACTGAGTAGCCTGTCATAGCTGTGTAGCATTATATTGCTGCATTTCACTTCTCTGCATCCTCAGCACAGTAGCAGTATTTACGAGATAACATGCGTGTCTCTGTGGACTACTCCAGTCCATGTTTTACTCCATAATGGTGCAAAAGAAATAATATGCAAGTTATGTCTATGCATCTGTGCACTCTGCCTGTGAATGTCAGGCCTGATTCAGTGTTGCTATAAACATATAAACATAGTATGGAGCTTCTCCTCAGGTCCCCACTGGAAAGAGTATTTTACTAGTTTAAAAAATGCAAATTACTAAAGGCCACACTGCCAGGAGTACAGCTGCTTCAAGTGCTTCGAGAATATTTTTATTGCAGTTTTTTTGGCTATTGACATATGGTCTTCTTCTCAGTTTTGGCAGCCATTATTTGGTCTAAGAGCTGAGCCATCTTTTGCACTCCATTGCTTTAGATCACTCACTTTGTGTGTCCTTCAGTTTCCCTGGGATGCATAATTTTCACTGCTTGTGAGTCTTTGCAGTCATTGCCTATTGAAAGTTCATCTGAAAGTACTCACTGTAATAGATACTTGTCCTCCTGTTGTCCCCTTTATGTGGACAGCCTGTCCATCTACTATCTGGATTTGGATTTCGCCATAAGGCAGGTTTGTAATTTTACACTGCATCTTTTAGTCTGTGCAGTGTGTGTGTGTGTGTGTGTGTGTGTGTGTGTGTGTGTGTGTGTGTGTGTGTGTGTGTGTGTGTGTGTGTGTGGTGGGGGATTTTGAACTTTGGAGAAATGGAGCTGACTGCACCCTGCTGATGTAAAGTATTACATCACAACTTAGAAAAGATGGAGTGCCTAGCTGAGGAACTTAAAAATATTATCAGCAGTTACTCACTGTACAATAACCTCACAGATAATTTCATATGGTGAGTACTTACCTGTTTATCAAATGGGGGAGCAGAGGTTGGGAAATCTGCAGCTTATCACTTCACATGGTGAGTACTTAACTGTTTCTCAGATGAGGGAGCAGAGGTTCTTGGGAAATGAGCAACATACTGGAGCTAAAAGAAAGTAGGATAGAGCATGAACAGAGATGAGCACAGCAGGCAAGGATGAAGTCAGGATAGCAAGGCCAGAAATGATGACCAACTGACTTATTTTCAGCCAAAACTGAATTAATAAAATGGGAGAGTCCATAACATAAATGAAGTGGATATGATGGGCAAAAGTAATGAAAAAGCAGAGCTGCTAAATATGTTTATTCAGCATTTATGAAAGAAGACATGGTAAGTCATCTATTACAAGTGCCCAGGGTAAAGTAATGGAGGTGGGATTAATTTTAGTTTTTTGTATAAAAAGGTTGCAAAGCTTGGGGATACAAAGCAGTGAGACTTGATGGAATCAATTCTAGATTCTTTAAAAACTAAAGGAACAAGAAGGAGACAGCAGCAACTGGCAACTGCATTTTGTCAGCACTGCCTTTGTGCCTTGTCTGCTGTGGTGAATTACATGCTTGCCACAGTGTTTGCATTTTTCTGGCTTATTTGTAGTGTCATAAAGCAGCATATGTTTGCGTCAGTTGCTGTTGCTTCGCTTGTTTGGTCCTGGTGTCAGATTTTACCATATGCATTATGCACTTAAGTTGGTGGATTCTCCCTGCTATGTAACCTCTGCACTTACCCTCCTCCCACTGCCACTCTCACTACATATGCCCCATTTCTGGGGTAGTATGGTGCTGTCTGGACATTGGTAAGGACTTTAGCACAATTAAGAGTCAAAACCCCAATCAGTGTTCTAACAGTTATCCATGTCCTACAAGAGTGGATTCTGGCAGGCCGTATATTCATTTTGAGGACACTGACTGTAGTCTGTTACATTAGAAGTAAGAAGGAACTTATTCCCGTCCTCTTTGAAAAGAAGCCATAGTTCTGTGGGTGTGGGTTTCAAAGAGCAGCTTTTTCTTTTTTTCTGCAGTCCCCATTCTTGGTGAGGCCAGTTGCTTTTAGGACTGATATTCACTAACATAAGACTTTATCATTTTGCAATTTCCCTGTTATGAGATTTAGTAGTTCTCTTTAGTCATCTTTTCTTAAGGGCTTAGTCCTGCCTATATTGTACTCGAACTGCCTGAGATTGTCCAGGAAGAAGATGTTCTCTCTCCCTAATGTACTGTGAAAAGGAAAATGCCAAATTATTTGATTTAAATAATTTTGCATACTCTCCTTAACATGAAGAATGGTCTAGTATACAGTGAAGCTTTTTTTAAGCTCAGAAATGATCCTAGTCGAGGAACATAACTCCATGACAAGAGTTGGTCGGTCTTGATGCAGGGAAACCATTTGACAGAGTAGCTGGAACTTTATGAGCAGGGCAATGGAAGCATTTGCACTTCCTGATAAAATTATAAGGTTGTTTAGGAGGATATAGGAGGGTGTGAAAATTAAAGTGGGTGGAGTCCTCTCTGAGAATCTCTGCTTGAGCAGATGAACCAGGTAGGAGTGTCCTCTCTCCCCTTTGTTAATTGCTTTATATTTAGAACCGCTGGCAAAGAAAATAAGGGACTCAGAAATTCAAATATATAGTTAATATGGTGGTCAAGAAAAGCTGGCTCTATTTGTAGATGACATTATTTTATACCTGACAAAACCAGAAAAGGACATTACAGTGCTGTGGAACATATTGAGACAGTTTCAATTTTTTTTCAGGATACAAAATTAATGAAGCTAAAACAAAGGCAATAGTGGTAAATTACGTACCCACATATGAATTGGTTCAGCAATATCCTTACTTATAGACATAATATGATGAAGTATTTAGGAGTATGGATTAAAAATGATTCTGGTTTGTCAGCTAAGGATTTGTGGGAAGAGATTTAACAAAAGATAATACAAAAACTGAGAAAATGGAAGCTCTGTTATATGGATATCGATAGTAAGATACAAGCAGTTAAAATGTTTTAATCCCTTTAGTCTTATACACAGGTTAGGCATATTTTTATCAACCAGAGGAAAAGTTGTAGATAGCCGTTAATAAAGAGCTGAAGGATTTTATTTAGGAGAGGAAGACGTAAGCTGATTCTTCCAACAGAGCAGGGCGGATTGGGATTATCTGATTTGAAGGGATATTTCAGAGCAACACAGTTAAAGCACAAGCAGAAAGCTATAATTCTAAGTGGAAAGGGATGATGATTAAACACAGGGGAAGCTCAAGAAAGAAGGAGAGATTGGGAGTTTGGATGCAGACCTTTAAGATAATCATACAGAATATTATATTCATAAAGTAGTAGAAAGTATTCTAAGAAGTAAGCCAACACTGAAATGGAGAAAAGTGATTCTGCCAACAGGGATGACTACAATTAGGGATATATAAACAATAGGCAAGGGGGGTCTGGAATTTATTGCAGAAAACTGGCAAAGGAACCAAGGTATTGGGAGCAAATAACTAGAGAGGGAAAGGTAATAGAATGGTAAGATGCCAAGAACTTATTTGGACTGCAGGTTAGAGATTGCCTTCCCTAACAAGGATTGATATCTGAATATAGGCAAAGAGAAAGAAATAGCGGGGTCCTAAATGAAAGACCAGCACTGGTAGAGTTTTTAGTAGAATCTATAACAGAAGTTGCCATTGAGAAAGGAATAATTAGTAGAGCATATCAAATATTGCATGATAAGTTAAAAAATCAATCAGAGGAGGTTAGAAAGAATTGGGAAGAGAGATTGGATAAGCAATTCACAAAGAAACAATGGAGGATATATGCATGCCTCCCAAATATGAAACAAATTCTAGAAGATTTAGGATATTTGCTTGAAAATGTTTACACAGGTATTTTTATACCCCAAGTAGACTCCAAAGAATTTTTCCTCAGGTAGACATCAAATATTGGAGGTGTGAAAGAGGTAACTGAGAACATATTTTTGGGAGTGTAATGAGCTGGCGGACTTTAAAGATTCCCTGTAGACTGCTCTGTTGGAGATACTGGGTGAGCAAATTGGTGTAACTAAGGAAATTATTTTTTTTTAGCTATGACACAGAATCAGAATTACCTAGACACAGTAAGGCCTTGTTGAGTCTAATTATGATAGCTACCAAAAAAGCAATTACTAGAAAATGGAAATCAATGTCTAAACCAACTTTACTAGAAGTAGCGAAGATAGTAACAGAGATAAAACAACTGGAATTGGGATCTTTAGAAAAGGGTAGGAGCAAATTACATAGGAAAAAATGGGAAATGTGGGATCAATACATGCAGAGGAGGAACAAGGTTTAAAAGAAGGCAGGGTTTGAATGAGCTATGTAATGGTTGACAGACCATGACTGGATATATTATAAGTGATATAATGTTTGCAGCTACAGTTGTGTTGGCATGGTTTGTAATGTGTAATGTTTGCAAGTGAGATTGTGTCTGTATGGTTTATTTTCATTTATATAAATGTAAGATTGCCTATGTCATAAATGACAATTTAATAAAGACATTTCTTGTTTTAAAAAAAAATGACTCCATCAGAAGACTGCAACAGTTTTGTGGTCGACATTCAGACATGCAATGACAAAACAGCAAATCAGTCAAACGGAACAACCCTAAAACTAATATTTTTTTGAAGTTCTAGACAGTGAAAAATCTGATTCTGAGGATCAAGGATTATTTGTTCATAAACCCAGGAAAAAATATGCAATTGGGAAAAGAGTAAAAATAAATAAATAAATAAATAAAATTTAAAAATATTTTCCCTAAACTTAAAAAAAGAAGCAACAATTTTAGAATACTTTCCGTGATTGTGAATAGTTGTATTAACACTGTATGAAGGATGGGCATACTGGAATGGCATGCTAAATGTGATATTGATGTTACTCTGTTACAGGATGCAAGATTCCTGACAAGTAAAGAAAAACTGCAAAGAGAAAAACTGTTGAATGGAAATATAATATGGAACTTAGGAAGTGCCTGCTGTTCTGGAGTGTCTGTGTTGTGTAAAAAAACGTTGAAAATACTAGATGTAATGTTGGAAAGGTTGGGCAGGTTAACTGTTGTGGATATGAGGTGGGGAGAATATGTTTATAGAATTAACCCCCGGATTCACTAATCTTCCTTGCAGGACTAACTTAGATCTGCACGGAAGCACCCGTGTAGGAGCTGGATGGCAGCACGCAATGCATAATAATGAAAGTGCGCTGCCCAAGCTGCCAGTCTTACATGGAGCATGTACGAGTGCAGTGGGCATGTCTGAGAGCAGAGCTCTCAGAATAAACATGCCCCTACAATGTACAACAGCAGAAGGTGTTAAGAAATGAGCGAGATCGCTCATAGGTGTTCTCATATCCTCACCAACAGCCCCCCATGTGTACAACAGCAATAGTACATATAATTAACAGAAGAAATCCTTTTATTTCTTTCTTAAAATCTGAGTACAGCTAACCGTAGGTGCGCTGGTGTGCCCATTGCTTAGCTGCGGTTATAGCAGCTTAAAAGGCTGAAGAGGATAACAAGGAAGATATATGCAAGTGAAGCAGAACAGCAATAGTGTAGTGAGCAGAGTATTCGCCTAACGAGCAGGAATTCCTGCTTCGAGTCCCACTGCAGCACAGTCTATTTTATATGGCAAAGCACGTTATAACCAATATTTTTGTTGCAAAACCTACTAAAAACATATATATATATATATATATATATGAACTGGAGTACAGCAGGAAATGCACATCTGGAGTGTCAGTATCATAATGAATAAGACATGAGTAAGCAGGTTTAAGCATAAATAAGCAGTAGTAAGCATATGTAAGCACTAGTAAGCATGTTTAAGTGCACTTGCGCAGGAATAAGCATTGCCTATACAGATTAAGCAAAGTAGAAGCTAACTGAGTGTAAGAAACTGTAACCGGAAGTAAGTATTGCTTAGCTTCACGCAAACCCGCTTACAACTGCTTTAAAGTGCCTTAACCACTCTGTATCCAATGGCCCGTGTTCTGCCCAGCAACAAAATAAACCCAAGACCCTGTACACTACAGTCACAGTAGTTAAGCACTAAGCCATCATAGCAGTACATAAGATTGAGGTTTCAACAAACAAATCCTCACCATAGGAAAATCAAACTGAACATTTGAAAGGAATCTATGTACAGTGTGATGTTGTATAACCTGCTACATAACATAAATATGTGAACTGGAGTACTGCAGTAAGGCCAGATGTGATGTGTTATTGTAAGAAAGTGTTGGAAGTCCTCAGGACCCCATACAGTGTATGTACACATGAATCATGGATACCAGACACATATATAACATGTAACAAATAATACATCAATGCCAAACAGAAAATATAATGCAAATTAAATATTAAGCAATGCTAAGCATTGCACAGCTCAGCTTAGTAAGCAATGTATAGGCTGACAAACTCAATCTGCCCAGTGGTATGCCCCTTTAAACAATGCCAACATTAGGTAAGCAGGTGTGCCCATAGCTTAGCCTTTTCAAAACCATCCAATCATGGGAAAGTGCAGGAAATCTGGTGTATTTAAACCCCACAGGCACCAATAATTCCCATAACTGGTTGCAGCTCCCCACTATAGGCAGAATGGCTGAAGTTGGGAATGGCACTTGATTTAGAGCACAGTGCTGGGGCACTCAGGAGTCCAGATTCATGGTATGACTCCTGGTAAAACACCATGAGGAGAGACTACTGCAGGGCCAGTACCAGGGCTCTCAGTATAAAGTGGAAGCCTGGGACAGTCTCACCCATGACTTCACCAGTGCCACTGGTATCCCCCAGACTGGTGAGCAGGTCAGGCATCACCATGCTGACCTGAAGTGGTGGAGGGGTGATCTCTTGGACCAGTGGATCCAAGAAGCAAGGCAGATGGCCGATGGCCCAGCACTAAGTACCCATTCTACTATATGGATAATGATTTCCTAACTTGTGTATACTATTGATAGATAATGGCTAAATATCACTGTAATTCTCTGACAGCTGCAGATGAACGGGCTGCGAACCAGCAAGCCTAGGCTGCAAAGGCTGCGTCGTGAGGCAGGTTAGCAATATTCCTACATGTACTGTCATAACAAATAAATATAACAGTTCTGGAAAGTGTTGTACCAGTATAAAAATGTATTGTGTATGGGATGTACTGAATAAACCAGACAATATGGCAGGAAGACTGTCATATAGGTTGAGTGGAAATAAAGGTGGAGTGCTTGTGTACATCCTGCTTTCATATGTTGTTGTAGTGTTGCATTCTATAAATAGTACTGTTGTATTAAGCAGTGTTACCCACACTGTTGAACCCAGGTAAAATGTGTAGGGAGGTCAGTATAACAATGTTGGAAGTCCCAATAGGTCAGTCATATAGAACAACTGAGGGAGACTTAGAACCCATTGGAATGCTTTACACCAATTCCCTGATAGCACAGTGTACTGTGATGTCAACTGTAATATTTTTACCACACACAGTAGGAGTTTGAATCCCAGGAGTGGTAGTAAGTTGTAGGCATAATCATACCCCATAACTGTACAGAGTTTACAAGAATGTCCAGATAGAAAGCTGTATGCATAATTAGACCCAACAACTGTACAGACTTTGCTAAAATGTTCAGATAGTACGCTGTAAGCATAATCATAACCATCAACTGTACAGACTGTGGTAGAATGTTCAGATAGTAAGCTGTAAGCATAATCATAACCATCAACTGTACAGACTGTGGTAGAATGTTCGGGTAGTAAGCTGTAAGCATAATCATAACCATCAACTGTACAGACTGTGGTAGAATGTTCAGATAGTAAGCTGTAAGCATAATCATAACCACCAACTGTACAGACTGTGGTAGAATGTTCAGATAGTAAGCTGTAAGCATAATCATAACCACCAACTGTACAGACTGTGGCAGAATGTTCGGGTAGTAAGCTGTATGCATAGTCATACCCCTCAACTGTTCTGATCTGTCCAGCATGCCAGATAAATGGCCCAACTCTGCTGCCTGGTAACCTGTTCCCCTGAAAAATCAGTGTGATGATCCAAGAAATGTAGGCAGCTTATACTGACATATAATGGATAGTCAGACCTGAACATAAAAAGAGAATGTATATGGAAACAAACCTGTCATTGTAGCATCTCACCCAAAGTGTATGATAGCAATTCGCAATATATGTCACATAAACACCTGCATCCTGTCACGCCATGACCAGAGTGTGTGCAATAACAGATAACGTGGAATCTGGGAGTATGTGTAGAATTTGTCAGGTAGTGTTAACAATGATTTTCTCAACAGGTATAACAGGTAAGAGGTGTAGACTGTAGGTACAACACAGGAGACTTATATACTTGTCTACAAGTATGGAACCTGGGAGCATGTGTAGAAATTGTCAGGTAGTGTTAACAATGATTTTCTCAACAGGTATAACAGGTAAGAGGTGTAGACTAGACGTAAGACACAGTCCACCCATATACTAATCTACAAACATGTCATTGTACAAAGTAAGGACATTGAGTAGTGTAATAATACATGTAAGGGACAGATCACGGCAGTGACTAAGAAAGTTGTGAAAACTACAGGGATATATTAGCTCTCTCTCATTCCCTCCATATGTGCAACAATAACTTTATTACACACCTCAATGGGTACGTGTACATGCCATACTTTTGTTGGGACATATGTCCTATTGGTTTATAAATATTCACATTTGGTTCTATGCATGTGCCATGTTAAAATACTCCCATATTGGTGGCCTGTTGCCATCAATGAAACCTGCATACTGTTGTAATGGCCACTGTTGTCCCATATATGCATGTGTTCTGCTTGTTCTGCAACTGTTGTAAACTGGTGCCTTGGGTTAATGGGAATACCTATGCATGCTGTTATAACTAATCCTGAATGCTGTTGACTATGACTAACTGATATCTTTTTTAAAACTGCAACACCATAGCTCGTATGGGAAGGCCGGTCCCAGAGGACCCACCTGTCCCACCTCAGCTGGCCCTGGCACCTGGCACCAGCATGTCTGGGACCCAGCCTGGGACCTCCTCCTCCTCCGTTGGCCCTTCACCACCTTCGGGTGGAACCGCCACATGGTATGGGGCTTGCCCCCCCCCCGGGAGCAGGGGTGGAGAGGTACATGTCACCCGCCATCAGGTCTGGGCCATGGTGTGTAGGGAGCTCAACAGGGAGTTTTGAGACCAGCTATGCCAGCTTGAGGGCCACGTGGCACAATTAGAGGATGAGCCTGCCCCTAGTACCTAGCCCCCAGCACAGCCACCCTTGGGGCCGTGAAGGTGCAGTGGTGACTGCCCATGTGTGGGGACTTTAGTCCCACTGCTTCCATTTGGGGGCTCATGAGCTTGCGACTTCCAAACACCCCTCCCCATCCAAGGTGTTTACTCCCCACATGTGTCATATACCGCCCCTGTATGCATCTTATTTGTCTTGTCTGTTAACCTGCCCAACCTACCTCCCCAAATATACCTACGACCCCTCCCCAACATCCCACTCTCACCTGAAAAAGAAAAAAAGGGAAATCTGTTCTCACAAAAAAATCTTGCCCCATACATAGCAGTCCATTGTGCACACATGTTAACTGGACACATGTAATCCAGTCTAATTGGCATCACAGTGAATTATTGTTGTCCTCACCCCCACCCAGGAGTTTGCGTGTCCAAATCTACCTGTAAATTCAGTGTATATGCACAGCTGTTGCTGTAGAAGAAATGGGCAGCTATGGACCTTCCCTACACCCTTCCTGCACATCCCTGGCTATTTTCCCTGCTGTCTTTCCCTCTTTGTGCCCCTTTTTTCACCTCTGTCCTATCAACCCCTTTTTCTTTTCTTTTAAAGAAATTAGTGTGTGAGTAAGCGGGAGTACACACTTTTAAGCAGCGGTAAGCAGGTTTAAGCCTGTTTGCACAAGGGTAAGCAATGCCTACACAGGTTAAGCAATACAGAAGCTAACTGAGTGTAAGAAACTTTAACCAGAAGTTAGCATTGCTTAGCTCTGTGCAAACCCGCACAGACCTGCTTAAAACTGCTTTAAAGTGCCTTAATCACTCTGTATCCAACGGGCCGGCTTCTGCCCAGCAATAAAATAAACAGCTCCTGCACGGCTCGAACCCAGGACCCTGCACACCATAGACAAAAGTGATTTATCACTAAGCCATGCCAGATATAAATACATCTGATGTTTTCAGACACATATCATCCAGTCCAGTCATGTAACAGTACAGGGAAAGTATACCAACATCTAGATGCATATGTGTGTAAATATATTAATATCTAAACAGATACAACATATCTATTTATGTAGCTCTGTCTCTCTCTCTCTCTCTCTCTCTATATATATATATATATTTTTTTTCTAAACATATATACATATATATTAATATATATGAACATATATACATGCAAATGCCTACATCGACCCATATATGTGTCTACACCTATATGTCTACATATACACAGCAATTTACATATGTGTACACAGATATAAATCTATGTAGGTATATATGGGCATAGTTATATACATGTAAGCAGATATATATATATATATATCTATATAGGCATATATGGCAATACATCTGTAGATAGCAATGGTAGATTAACAAAAACACATATGTCCACATGCACCGTTAATGGGGTTGTGAGGCCCCACACACTATATGTCTTATACGAATAGGCATTCCCCCCCCCACAGTCAAACACATCCGCCCTGCAATACACTACCAAGTGTTGCAGATCCCATAACCAGGACCTGACACAACATGGGCACAAGATGTTTACAGTACTACATCCCACCTGTATGATGTCAGGCTGGTATTGGTAACATATCATGCAGTACAGTCTGCCTCCCATAGGAAATGCAAAATGTGGAAGCTATCAACATCCCCAGGATACAGATACACAGACGCAGATATGCAGATACAGATATACATATATATATATATATATATATATATATATATATATATATATATATATATACACACACACACACACACACACACACACACACACACACACACACACACACACACACACACACACACACACACGGGTTCACTATATAATTTTGAAATACTGAAATCCCGAATTTCAGTATTTCGAAATTATAAATCCGAAATTTACAAATCCCGAACACTCAAAACCGCGAAATTTAAACTACCGCATGAACACTACACATACAGCAAACACATATGCATACACACAACATCCCCCCACAAGCACACAAACATATCTAAACTACATATATGCAGGGGGGTAAGCCCCCCTACACCCCCCATGTGGGGGGCTGCACACCCCTTTCTTATATATACTAACTCCGAGATCACACAATCAGACACATAAACATAACTCACACCCACACATTTTACAGTCCCTCACACACATCTCAGTCACAACACAGAGAGACATACACTAAAGCCCCTAACCAACACACTTACACATGCATACATACCCGCACTAACAACAAACCATACAAACACCGCAACACCAGAAAAGCAAAGTCAAAACCTCTGAACCTCGGAAGTTTAAATTTCCCACTTCTGCGGTTTCAGTATTTTGAGATTCATCTATATTATTTCGAAATACTGAAATTCGGGATTTCAGTATTTTAAAATTATGTAGTGAATCCCTATATATATATATATATATATATATATATATATATATATATATATATATACATGATGTGACTACACATACACACGCAGCGATATGTACAGTAAGATACAAATGTAGAAGGTGCACACAACATGGAACAGCCACTATGCCTACAATTAACACCTGAACAACTGGACACTGTATAGGCCACCCATAC
This sequence comes from Protopterus annectens, assembly GCF_019279795.1. Classification (NCBI taxonomy): domain Eukaryota; kingdom Metazoa; phylum Chordata; order Ceratodontiformes; family Protopteridae; genus Protopterus; species Protopterus annectens. The sequence continues at coordinate 873,569,932 of NC_056733.1, forward strand.
AAATGACAATCGTTGCCTGCTACATATACCCACAGAGAGGTCATAGGATAAAACACCACACACAGGTTTGCAGAAATGGAAAACCCTTAATTGTGTACTATTACAGTTAAATATGACATATCATATAGCTGTTCAGACACTGACATCCATATAAACAGAGTAATGCAATTGTGAAACAGTTATACTGATACAGTAGTCTGGAAAGGTTTACAACTGTTGCTGTCCAGGCCGAGGCCTTCAAATAGTACAATAGTGAAGACAGACTGGCCCACAGGATACCAAACAATCAACAGTATGTAATGCAGGTATATAGTTCAGCAGCCTCTATCTACATTGTACAAAATCACTAGGTGGTAAAGACGTCAGGTGACCAAATGGGTTGTAACTGTTATATAACAAGGCATAACTCACACCATTTCAAGCACACTGACAAACAGAACAGTCTATATGGCAGGAGACAGTAGGCTTGCATTAACCTAATTTCTGTAAGTAATGTGAATATAGGTGAAGTATATGGTACTGTACATCCAGATACCTTAAGGTAGCTTACCCCTGATACCCCCACATTTTGTAACAGCCTAGGTCATTTATGGTGCTTCCCCCCAGACTCAATAATACAGGGCCATATACCACTGTTACATACACTGGCCTCTGAAGTGCATAAGGACACACATGTGCTGTGTAGATGACGCCCACACATATATGGCCCCAGCCCCACTGTATGTGTGGGGGATACAACAGCAGTGGACTGATGGCAGCAATGGCAGTGTGATATACTCACAGCCCACTACAGAACAACCCCCGACAGCATGTCATATGTGCAAAGCTTAGTATGTAGGTGGGGGACAGAGGCTGGAACACAGGCACATATGTGGAAAACTGTTGCCATACACTAAGCAAGTTGCTGATGTTGCAGGATAGTCTGCAACATACCCTTAGTCAGGGAATTGAGGTTAGAAACAGAAATGTATGTAGCCATGTACTGATAGTACTCAACACACATACTGCCAGTGAAATATCTGACACAGGACCTGTGTGGTGGACAGACAAAACATGATAGGCACACCTCTGGCCACCAAGAGGATAGGCCTACAGTTGAGAGCCATGCAGACAGACTGCATTCCAAGGTAAACTAGCATGTACACACACACCCTGTAACACAAGTACAATACAAAGCATAACACAACTCTACTCACACTCTTGCTGTAGTTCTGGAACCCCCTACAAATATGTAGCTGCCCTGAGTGTGCCGGCTCTCCTGTAAGGAGTATTGCTACCTGCTGTCTGTAACACTGATGCCCACACACAGGAAGGATGTCCATCACACAGGAAATGTAAAGGGACCACTCCCACATGATGTAGGGGTTTAGAGTAGGTGGTTGCCATGATAGTGGTCACTGGAAGTACTACGCACGTGTAATCATATATATATATATATATATATATATATATATATATATATATATATATATATATATAGCTATCTGGATAATTATATGTACATATATTTTCACCATATGTACTGGACATGGATTGTAGCCCTAATCCAGCCTCTATAGTCCCAAAGTCATAGTGCAAGGGGATGTCAGGTATGTATAGCAGGTATATTAGTAGACTATTGCTACTGTCATTGGGATTGTCTTCACAGACATCGTGTGTGTGGGAGGTCACATCTGCTTATCACATGTGTGCCATTGGCTACTGACAGACATCCTAAGGACATCATAATAAAGTACCGCTGCTAGCACGTAATGCCGCTGTGGACTGCAGCAGAGATATTGGCCAATATATGTGGACATTCTGACACACTCTGTACAGTCCAGAGGTATACACATAACCCCCTTAGTGCAAAACATGTGTACCATGCCTGACAATATGGATGTAGACAGCCATGTAGATGGGTATAACACATAACGACTGGTATACATTTGCCACCATAGGTGGCACCCCTGTCTGGCCTGACACATACTAACCACTGGTACAGGGGTGCCATGGCCACATACTACCCACATGATAATGACATACATCTGTACAGAATCCCACTGCTCTGTCTGACATACATGACTGTTAAGAGAGGCCGAGCAGCAGTACATCTGGCAAGAATCTGCACAAGACATCTCACTGGGTAAGTACACTAAGCTGCTAGACATGTAACAATGCACTGTGCAGGCTACAGGCAGACTGGCTCAACACTGACCTACATCTCCTATGGGGGAATGCACATGTACCTGCATACATAGCAGGCTTTACAGGCATGTCACAGCACAGGGTAAGATACACCTGTGTGAAAGTGCATAACCACAACCAATGTGAACACAGCCACATATGGTAAGCTAACATAATATTACAGTATATGGACTATCTGTTCGACACCATCCTCATATGTGCCACTCACAGACTGACCCTACATATACTGGGCTGCTACACAGTTTGGCCTGATGGTTGTCTGTGGTATGGACATGTGTGTGCATGGCCCTACAAACATGTACGCCAATACAGTAGCATACAGTGGAGCAGCATGTAACATCAGATAGGACGGGACCTAGAACAATGACATCTACCACAGTCTACACACAAGCTAAAGTACATATTAATAATACATACACTGTCGACATTCACCATAAGTACACAGACCTCAGTACTGTACAAACATCCACAGAATGTCTAGGTTATGTCATCAAATATAACCCCTACTGTACATAACATGTGTAGCAGTCTGATATCTCACTGGAGTGTTATCAGATATGTTGACAGTACAGCACATATACACCACGTCATGCACGACATATGTACAAAGGTTGACAGAGTTGTGGCTGGAAGCACATACACAGGGCCAATATTGACATGTTGCTGTGATTACCTCATACATTTACTGTTGTAACAGGGTTTGTTGCAACATATGTCCTATGAGGGATATGAAGTCAGTAACTTTCACGACTTTCACCATCTACAGACTGCAATCCTCACAGTAGCTTCTGCAGTCCACAGATAGGTGCCCTGTGGATAACACATGAAACCAAAGGCACAACACACTGCCCAGTCTGCAGATGACCCTGCAGATGAGGATTCCTCATAAACATGGAACTGACATGGCAGGTTTTGAGACATGTAGGGCAGCCATATCCACACACACACACACTGTTAAACCAACAGTACTCCAAATGCAGCATAGCAGCACTTACAGTCTGTAGTCAGGTCAGACACACCCCTCTCCTGTGTGTTGCTCTGTTTCCACAGTGTATGTTGTTAGAGGTGAATCCCCAATCCATCTGAGATGTTGTTTGCCAAACAACAGATCTAGTACCTGCTCACAGTGAATGAAAAAGGCCAACACCAACATGATGTTCCTAGATACTGGAGTGTGTTTCCATACAATTGGCTATGGGAATGTTACCACAGCTGTTCCACATGCAATAAGCTAGGGGAAGGCTGCAATTCGTGCAGAGGCCATCAGCTGGTCATGAGCATCACTTAAAATACATATGCTGCTGCCTAAGCAAAGCAGGTGTAGGTCTCCATCTACCAGAGAGGGAGTGGGAGAGGCAGACAGAGGCAAAGACAAGTCAGGGAGGAGTGGGAGAGTAAAACTTTGTTTTTGTCACACACCTACCAGCACAGGGTATCAAACCCCTGACGACTATGTAGTGCTATCACAGTTCTATGCAGTTAATGGATGCGCCACATGGGTTACCTGTTGTGGATCCTTCAGAACATATATGTGATGGTGAGTGACACCTGCAACACGGATACGGTAGCTATACAGTAGGTGACGTACACGTGCCTGTCTGCATGAACAGGTACCAGCATCAACACAGCCACACTCTCACAGGGACGCACACACATTGACACACTTGGCAGGGCCAGGATTACAACTCATTGGTAGTGGGATTGCCACAACACATCACTGTGCAGGTATCACATGCACCACACGGATCATACGGGGGTTGTATGGGCAAAGGGTATGGGGAGGTGTCTGACATCAGACAGCATGCTTCAGTATGCCAATGGGGGTTGTAGGGAATGTGGATGTGAACATACGCCCATACAACACAGACACAAACACACAGGGTGCCAGTACTGACATGCATGGGTACATGTCTGCACAGGTGTGTGGTGGTCGACTGTGCCAGATGGCTGTACAAGGTTAGGCGATAGGTATACCTTGGCATCAGGCCACATGACAATGGCCTGCATTGTGGCTCAGGGCTGTAGTGTCTGCATTTGCCCACACAGATGGGTATTGTATCCCCCATCCAGTGACCTGGGTAACTGTTTTGGGTGGCCAAAGCTGTGTATCGCTTGCCATGTATGTGTTCCTTAGTCCATGACATGGATGGTGTCTAGGATGTGCATACCTCCCACATGCATGTACAGTGACATGTGGAACTGTACCTGGGGTGTCTGGCCCATGTTGTGAGCACAGATTATCATCAGATGTGCCAGTCTTGCCCACCTGTGGCGGGAACTGGTAATGGGCAGCGGGTTTACCCTGCAAATACATTGATAGCATGCTAACGGCATTTCCTGGTGTCAGTGGCATCTGTCCATACAGGGCATGTTGTTAGGCATGGTATGTCCTTTGTGGATCACATGTGATGGCACCACAGGTGTTGCAGGTGTCCATTGGGAAGGTGCACTGTCTGCATGTAAGTGCATATTGGACAGATGGACAGGGTGCCATGCCCTCTGTGACCCACTGCTATCACCCCATAGATGTTCTTCATTCCACATTGCTGCAGTCCTAACTATTGGGTAGTCCGCTGTCCAGTCGGCCCGAATACCAAAGTATATGGCTGACGTCGGTCAGGGCGCATTAGACTGACGTCAGTACGTCAGGGTACTAATGCGCATGACCGACATCATATCCTCAGTCTTTTTTGCCGCATGGTCCGATGCAGAAGCAATTTTGCGAGTGCAGGTTGGCGTTCTGAAAGTTTCTGAAGTCAGAGTTTCAGACCGAATCAAAGTTGGCTAAGTACCCCGTTGGGGAATATTTTGGTTTTTTCTTGCCTCAGTATTTAACCGGATGTCAGAAAAAGTGAATAACTGTATTTCTTGTGGGAAACAGATACCTCATAGGGATTACCATACTTTGTGTATACCTTGTTTAGGGCCTGAGCACGACGTTGTTGGATGCCGCTCTTGTGCTAGATTTAACAAACGCACTATTAAGAGAAGGTTAGACTGTGCCAGGTTAGTTTTTGGGAAGCGTTGTAATTATAAAATGCCGTCGGATGCTCCGATGCCCGCTTCGGCCAAAAAGTGCAAGGACAAAGCAGCAAAGCCTAGAGTGGAAGAACCGACAGTCCCTGACGTCGGTTCTTTAGAAGGCTCAGTGGAGCCGGAGGTTCTGCCAGGTGTTTCTTTGGAGTCTCAGGGAGAGACTTTACTGTTACAGGATGTATCCTCTCAGGAAGTAGGCCAGGCTGAGGGGGCTTCTCAGGTGGCTGCTCTTCCCTCTCTTCCTAAGGTGGTTAGAGCCTCCCCTTCTGTTTCCAAGGCTTCTTTAAGAGGCAGGCCAAGTTTAGCTTCAGTGGGGGTTTCTCCTAGTGCTTCAGGGTCTTTGCCTAAGAAACATATGCTTAAAATGGCAGAGGATTTGATTACTATGATTAGAGGTTCTATGCCCCTCCTGATAAGAGGCCTAGGGTGGAACCTGAGTTTGAGAGTTTTGAGCAATGTTCGGAGGCTTCTGAGTCTTTGGCTGAAGACTTGCAGGAGTATCCTCCTTATTCTGATTCTGATGTGGATGATTCTACTCCTTCAGCTTCTCCTCCGGAGGATTTTTCATTTTCAGAGACTCTGCATTCCATGAGGGAGCATTTTAAATGGGAAGGTCAAGATTTCTCTGATTCCAGGAAGAGGCTTAGGAATTCTTGTTTTACCCCAGCATAGGCCTTTAGCTATACCTCCTGTTCTGAATGTGGTGGAAGATGTTTTGCAGAGGCTTCCTGAATCCTGATTCTTTGCCTCCTGCCCCAGTTAAACCGGATAGGTACTATAGGGTGCCTGAAGCTCATAAGTATCTTTTAAGAGTCCTAGGGCAGACCCGAAACTGTCTCTCAGGGGCCTAAAGGTGTGAAGGCCTCTGTTGTTAAAAATCCTGTTCCTCCTGATAAAGAGGCAAGGGCTTTGGATAGATGGGGAAAGAAAGTGTATACTTCTTCCACTTTAGCCATGAGGGCGTTGAATTGTCAGTTTCACATGTTAAAATATCAGAATTACCTCCTTTCACAATTGAAATCTAAGGTGGATGCTCTGGCAGAAGGTATTGAGTGTAAAGAGTTGCAGGATTTAGTTCATGTGTCTGAACAGGTGGGTAAACATTCCTTGCAGTGTGGTTTTGATGCTGTGCAGGCCTCCTCGAGGGTGGCTGCCACTGGTTCTGTTCTTCGTAGGCATGCCTGGTTGAGAGATCAGAATTTAGCTGAGCATGTTAAAACAAGGATTTTGGATGCTCCTTTGCAGTCTGATGTGTTGTTTGGTTCGCCTGTGGAAGCAGTTTTAAAGAAAATGGAGGACAAGGCTAAGTCTATGCAAACTGTTAAGGATTTTTGCAGGTGCAGCCTCCAAGTTTAGTAGAAATTGGCCTACTAAGGGATGGACTTATCCTGCTTATGATTCCCAGTCTAGGGGTAGGTCTAGACGTGGTAGGGGCAGAGCTCAAGGTTCTTTTAGGCCTAGGACAGGAGTTCCCCTGCTCAGACTTCTGGTGAGGGCAGGGGTCAGTCCTTTCGTAAGCAGACCCAATGACCTGCCTTTTCAGCTGCCAGTACATTCTCGCCTGGCAGCACCTTTGGGAGGAAGGCTGTCTCTTTTCAAAGAAAATTGGGATTTAATTACCCAAGACAGATGGGTTCTGGATATCATTCACCATGGTTACAGGTTTTATTTCCATACCTTGCCTCCTTTCAAAGGCATGCCAGACATTCCTCCTCTACAAAGAAAAGAGGCTCACAAGCAAATTTCTCTGTTGCTCCAAATAGGGGCCATTCAGCCAGTTCCTGTGCCAGAAAGGGGCCTAGGATTTTATTCTCGCCTGTTCCTAGTACCGAAGAAGGGGAACACGTGGAGACCAATTTTGGATTTATCTATCCTCAACACTTATCTGGACATTCCCAAGTTCAAAATGTTGACGTTACAACAGCTTTTACCTCTGCTGGGCAAAGATCACTGGATGGTAACTTTAGATCTCAAGGAAGCTTACCTTCATGTGCCTATAAGACTAAGTTGCAGGAAGTATCTGCGTTTTCGAGCTGGAAATTCTCATTATCAGTTCTCTGCATTGCCCTTTGGCTTATCCACTGCGCCCAGAGTATTCACAAAGGTTCTGGCTCCAGTGATAGCTTACTTCAGGCTAAAAGGAATTCAAATCTATCCTTACTTGGACGACTGCCTGATTCTAGCTCAAGAAAAGGAAGACCTTCTACAGCATTTGGATTATGTCATAGCAGTGCTAAGATGCCTGGGGTATTCTGTGAACGAAATAAAGTCCAGTCTAGTACCCTCTCAAGACATGTGCTTTCTGGGTGTGAGACTGAATACAGCAGCCCAGATGGCCTTTTTAACCCCGGACAAACAAAAGAATCTTTCCAGTTACTTCCATCAACTATCTCTTCAGTCCGGGCTGACTGCAAGGACAGTCCTTCAAGCCTTAGGGTTCATGGCATCTTGTATTCTGGTGCTTCCCAATGCCAAACTGCATATGAGGAAGCTGCAATGGTATCTCAAAAATGTATGGACACAGCACTGCCAGGATTTGGGCACTGTCATTCAAATAATACCTTGCATTCAAAAGGAATTTTTGTGGTGGGCTCAGGAATGTCACCTAAACAAGGGACTCTCTGTGACCCGGCCAGAGGCGAGTCAGATTCTAACGACAGATGCCTCAGACATTGCTTGGGGAGCTCATCTAAATGGAAAGTGGATACAAGACAAGTGGCCTGCCAGACTACAGCATCTACATATCAACATGAAAGAGATGTTAGCAGTCCAGTTTGCATTAATGGCTTTCAAGGAGTTACTTCTTCCAGAGCAGGTGTTGATTCTAACAGACAACACAACTGTCATGTGGTACATCAACAAACAAGGGGAACACATTCTTACCCATTGTGCAGGCAAGCAATGATTTTATGGGAGACTGCGCTCAGCTTGCAACTAACTCTTCAGGCAAGGTTTCTGCCGGGAGCACAGAACTCCTTAGCAGATGTGTTAAGCAGACAAATCATGGATCCCCACGAGTGGAAACTGGATCTTCATGTATTTCAAAAATTGACAGTGTCATGGGGAACTCCAGACATAGATCTGTTCGCTTCTCCACTAAACCACCAGCTGCCAAAGTTTTGCACAAAGAGGTTTCATCACACAGCTTGGAAAGTGGATGCTCTTTCTTTCAGTTGGAAAAATCTTCATGTGTATGCTTTTCCACCTCTGCCTCTTCTCCCAAAGGTGCTTCTAAAGGTCAGACAAGACAAGCCAAGGATGATTTTAATAGCTCCAGATTGGCCTCGCAGCACTGGTACCCATTACTGAGGAGTCTGGTAAGGAAGCCCCCATGGCCTTTACCCTTGATTCCACACCTGTTGTCTCAGAGGGACGGTCATCTGCTCAATGTCAAGCTTCACTCTCTTCATCTAACAGCCTGGCATATTCTGTTTTGAAAGACAGCAGGTCTCAACTTCCTCAACAAGTTTTAAATGTGATTATGGAAGCCAGAAGACCTAGTACAAGGAAAGTGTATGCAGAAAAATGGAAGAGATTTTTATTTTGGAGTGCAGCAAACAATTTGGAGATTTCTGAGCCTAATTTGAGTGTGGCTCTTCAATATCTTACTGAGTTATTGGACAAAGGTTTGTCTTTCTCTTCCATTAAGATTCATGCTGCAGCAATTTCAGCTCACTATGATTGTGACCCACCATTGTTTTCGCATCCTTTGTTCAAGCAGTTTCTTAGAGGGCAAAGAATATAAGACCCCCGTAGAGCTCCTACTCCTGCTTGGGATCTCAATTTTGTGTTGGAGAAACTTACTCTACAACCTTTTGAGCCTGCGGCTACTGCTGAATTGAAATACTTGTCATGGAAGACTGCTTTTTTGTTGGCCATTACTTCTGCAAGAAGGGTTTCTGAGTTGCAGGCCCTTATGGCGGTAGAGCCTTTTGATTTTTCATAAGGATAGGGTATCTTTACGTACTAATCCTTCCTTTATGCCTAAGGTGGTTTCTAGTGTGGCTTTAAACCAAACTATTCATTTGCCTACTTTTTATGCAGATCCCCAAAATAAAGGGGAAAAGATTTTGCACACTTTAGATGTACACAGGCAATTGCGTTATTATTTGAGCAGGACCAAGGATTTTAGGCAGTCTCAGCAGTTGTTTGTTTCTTTTGCTTTGGGTTCACAGGGCAAGCCTGTGTCAAAACAAACTATTTCTAGGTGGATTGGGTTTTGCATTGCATTTTGTTATTCCCATCATGGCAAAGAGATTCCAGCTGGGATTAGGCCTCATTCCACTAGGGCTACTGCCACTTCAACAGCATTTCTAAGAGGGGTGGCAACTAAGGATATTTTGGAGGCAGCTACTTGGAGTTCAGTGCATACTTTCTCTAAGCATTATCACCTTCCTCTCTACTCTAAGTCTAGGGCTGGTTTTGCCACAGCTATTTTGCAAGGCATGTTGTCAGTTCCTGCTTCCTTATGATTTGCCAGCCTCCCTTACCTCTGCTTTGGGATTCTACCCAATAGTTAGGACTGCAGCAATGTGGAATGAAGAACATAGTACAGTTTTGTACCTACCATAAATGTAGATGTTCGAGGATCCACATTGCTGCAGTCCAATTTACCTCCCTCCTTCCCTCTGTGTTTAGGGGTGGTTGTGTAGGTGAGGTTATATTCTGGTAATTTTGTATATATTGTACATATTTTTGGTGCAGGTATGTTTGGAGTTTTTGGTTTTGGCCTTATCTTTTCAGGGTCTTCTGACATCTGGGGCAAGAAAAGACTGAGGATATGACGTCGGTCATGCGCATTAGTACCCTGACGTACTGACGTCAGTCTAATGCGCCCTGACCGACGTCAGCCATATACTTTGGTATTCGGGCCGACTGGACAGCGGACTACCCAATAGTTAGGACTGCAGCAATGTGGATCCTCGAACATCTACATTTATGGTAGGTACAAAACTGTACTTTACTATCAGTGGCCAATATGCAGTGTACTACTCACATATTGGCTGTTACATAGGCATGTGTGTGTATGATACATGGGTTGAGAGTGTGCTCTGGGTAACCAGTTGTTTTACATTAGGAAGGTTTGTGGCATGCACTGTGGTGGCAGGACAGGTAGTTTTCATCCTTCTAAGTTGGGAACTGCTGATTGAGAGCCCAGTGTCTGTTATTCTTAAAGTGTATTAGTTCTGGTTTAAGCACTTGGGCTTCAGGCCAGTTATTTTACGTTAAGAAGGTTTGTGGTCTGCACTCTTGTGGGAGAAGAGGCTGGACTCTGCCCTTCTGAGCTGGGAATTTCTGGTTAAAGGTTTATAGTGCCTGAATATTTGAACTGTATCTTACTGAAATTGGTACACCTTGTTTGCTGTGGCATAGACTAGATCCAGGCCTGCTGAATCTAGCTTTGTTTATATGCTTGTTGTTTGTTTGCTTGTTATTTCCCTGGAACGCTAATTCCACCTAATACGCGGCTTCTCAGGGCTTCTGTGGATCACTAGTGATATCTGCATTGCTTACTGTACTTATTTCCTTGTTTCACTTGAAAGAAAGTTACTGTTTGTCATTTTGCATTTAAGTTACCTGTAACACATTGCACTTAAGTTACCTGGCACTTGCTCACTAAAGCAATTATATAAGTCAGCACTAAAAATTAAAAGCACTACACCCTCACTCCCCACTGGCCCTTGTTTTCAATTATAAAGGAATTCTCAATATTATTCTAGCATGTCCAAAGGTCAGTTGTCAATCTCCTCTCCGGTCCAGCTGGTGAATCTGGGAATCTTGAGGCAATGTTACAACTGCCTCATGTACACAGACAACCCTCTCCTCCTCCCAACAAATTCCAACACATGTGAGAGATGCAACCATATAGCCAAACTGGAGGCTAAGCTCTCTCAACTCAGTACTGGCATAACCAGTCAGGAGGAGAAGGAAACCACACTCACTACAATTCCAGTCTCACATAGACCTACCATGACAGCAAACCAAACACATAATCACTCAAAAACATACTCGGAGGCTCTAAGTAAAGATCTGCCTAAGCAGCAGAGACCTCCAAAGCAGACACCCAAGCAACCGCTACCCCAAAACAAAACACGTGCAACACATATCTCACAAAGTCAGTGTGCCGAACAGTCATAGCCCTTAAGACTAAACAACACACCTGATACACTTGTAATAGGTGACTCGATCGTCAGGCACACTGACGTCCTGCTCACCAGGCTGAACAAGGAGAGGGTCACGGTGAGCAGCCTGTTGGGCGCTAGGATCCACCACATAACACAAGCACTCAGGTCACTCCAAGGCAAGTATAAATATGACTCAGTCATTGTCCATGCTGGTGTGAATGACCTGAGACGTACCTCCCTGGACTACATGAAAAGAGACATAGAGGAGCTCTCTGAGCATGTAGCCCAGGCCGGTATGACCCTGACCTTGAGTAGCATCTTACCCTCACCAAGAATGATGCCACAATATGAAGACAAGATGATCAATTTCAACAATTGGCTTAAGTACTGGTGTCATTCAAAGGGGATCCAATGCCTGTCAGCTTGGGATGATATGCTCGACAAGCCATGATGCTTCGCTAGAGACGGCTTGCACCTGTCACCCCTGGGCTTTCGGATATTGGCAAAGGCTCTTGCTACCCCCATAGTGCATTTTTTAGACAAGGCTCAAAAGACAAACCCACCTCCATAGGTATCACAAGGGATAAGAAACTAAGAGTAATGCTACTCAATGCCAGAAGTCTAAACCTCAAGATGCACGCACTCGAAACTCTCCTTAGCATGGAGAACATCGATATCTGTGCAGTAACAGAAACCTAGTTCAGGGCTCCTGAGAGCACCCCAGCACTACCAGGTTATACCTCATACCATGCTTTTTGGCCCCAAAACTTGGACCGAACCACAAAAGGAGGGGGAGTATCGATATTCATCAAAGATATCCACACCTCCAGGTTGGTGGCAAAGCACGAAGCATCAGAGACTATCCATGTGCAACTAACAGTGGGTAAAACTGCCTTCCAGTTTATGGCCTGCTACAGACCACCCTCCCAAACCCAGGAATCCCACTTGGCCTTCCTGAGAACACTGGAAAATATGAAGGTCTCTCCAAACACCATTATATTGGGCGACTTCAACTACCCAAACATAGACTGGGAGCATTACTCTAGCTCCAACACCCTAGCCCAAAGGTTCCTAATATTTATAAACTCAAATGCTATGGAACAACTTGTTACCACTCTCACAAGAGGGGAAAACATACTGGACCTGATCATCACCAACATGGGGACTCTATGCTCCAGACCAGAAGTGTATCCCTCACTGGTAAGATCAGACCATAAACTAATCTCACTGGATATTCACATCCCGACCCCACCCCCTGCCCAGAAAACCACAGTGAAAAACTTCTCTAAAGCAAATTTCACACTCCTCAAAACCGAGGTGGAATCCTTCAAAGCCCCCAGGCCTGTGGAAAATACGGCCCAGACCGCAGAATCCTTTATAAATGCATTCTATGAACACCTTCAGGAATGCATGGATCACGCGATCCCAAATAAAACCAAGACCCAATCCTCCAAAGGCAGACGTCCTGTCTGGTGGACCCCAGCCATAAACAAACTATACAATAGTAGGAGGAAGCTACTAAATGATAGAGCAAAATCACAAAAAGGGAAGGTATCACTGATCAGTATTAGCAAAAAACTACGGGCACTCATAAAATTGTCTAAGGCCAGCTTCGAGAGAAATTCTTTAGTTATGTTAGGAACCTGGGTGGTAAGTCCCAGATATACTCAGAATTAGTCCAAAATGACAAAAAATACACCAAACCCGCAGACATTGCCAACATCCTAGCTGACAGGTTCAGCGCAAACTCCCCCTCCCCCCACCAAAAGGGCAAATATCTATCCCAGCAGAGTTCTGCCCCCCTGACATCTCAGATGCTCAGGTAAGAGCCGCCCTCTCCAAAGCAAAAAACACAGCATCAATGGGACCAGATGGTGTCCCGGGCTGCGTCCTACATGAACTCCAAGAAGAGCTAAACCCAAACATAAAACTACTGTTCAATCTCAGCCTTACTACAGGATATGTGCCCAAAGAGTGGTGTACAGCAACAGTGGTCCCTCTCCATAAAGGTGGTGCCTCAACGGATCCTGGAAACTATCGCCCCATAAGCCTGACTAGCTTGGTCTGCAAAGCTATGGAAAGGATCATCATGGTCCTCATAAATAAAGATATTGGGGACCTACAGACACTGGATCCTACCCAGTTCTGCTTTGTTAAGGGCAGATCCTGCCTCTTTAACCTGGTTGATTTCTTTGAAACAGTCACCAAGGCCATTGACGAGGGGAAGGTGGTCTACACAGCCTACCTGGACCTCGCAAAAGCCTTCGATACAATAAACCACTCAGGCATTATAGATAAGCTCACCGGCTTAAATATAAACCCCTATGTCACTAGATGGATTGCAAACTGGCTCAAGGACAGAACCCACATGGTTAGAATTGCTGGAGCCATGTCAGACTCCAAACCAGTTACAAGTGGTGTCCCACAAGGCTCAGTCCTGGGACCTCTCTTGTTCGGTATATATTTCTCGGAGGTACAGGCCAACACGGAAGGACTGTGGCTGACCAAGTTCACAGATGACTGCAAACTGGGCACCATAATCGACTCTTCAGCCGACACAAGCATCCTCCAAAAGGGCCTCATAGAAACAGACAACTAGTGCCAGAGCCATGGCCTCAAGCTAAATGCCAAAAAGTGTATAGTCATCCCCTTTGGCAAAAACAAAGTGCTCACAAATTACCACATAGGTGGTAATCCATTAAGTACAGAAGAAGTAATTATGGACCTGGGGACCCAAGTTGATAGCAATCTCTCATTTGACAACTACGTGGCCAAAGTGGTTAGAAAAACATTTTATATAGCCCACCTAATCATGAAGGGATTCACATCTAGATCAGGGGAGGTCATTGTGCCTCTTTACTCATCCCTCATCAGACCCATAATTGAGTACAACGCCCCTTTTGGGATGTACCTTACCAGACACCTGCAGCAACTGGAAAGACCCCAAAAGTACCTCACTAAGAAGATCAAAGGGCTCAAACAGATGCTATATGCTGCCCGGTTAAAGAAACTCCAGCTCTACTCAGTGGCATACCACCTGTTCAGAGGCGATCTGTGCCTGACGTATAAAGCCATGTCCAACCCGGAATTAATGGACATGCTGCACCTCAGAAAATCCAAATCCCATCGAGCTACGCGCTCGAGAGACTTGAACCTCAGCACTGAAATAAATAGGACATGCTGGAAGGACAGATTCATAACCCAGAGGCTCCCTTCACTCTGGAATAAAATCCCAGTCCAGGTTAGGCAGAGTCCCTCATTGACTCTCTTCAAGAGGAATCTTGATGAGTGGATGGGAGATCGTAGGTTTACCCCGGGTATCACTTCTGTGTCACTGTTAGACAGAGGCACAGTATACTAACCTCGAAAAAGGGCATAGCAAAATAAATTTAAAATGGGTGGCGAAAGCCAAACACATTCTGGCTAGGCTTATAAATGCCCTAGAGCAGATAGCCTAGTATGAACCTATGAACCTATGAACCTATAATACTGGGGTTGCTAACTGTGATTGCTTGGCCTTTATGTCACATGTATGGGTATGGCTTTGTACCCCAGCCTCTCAGCTATTTCATATTTATTATCCCTGTATGTTGGACATTGTGATATATAGCAGGGGCCACCATATAAGAAATATGCAAAACCTGCTCCACATTGGCCACATACTCACAACTACCTCCACACAGGATACGAGTTACACACACACACACACACACACACACACACACACACACACACACACACACACACACACACACACACACACACACACACCTGTCATGTCTGGGAGAAGAACCCCTACCTAACTAGTGTAGTACACTACAGCACTATGCAGTTATGGTATGCGCCACTGAGATTACTGGAGTACTCCTTCCCCAAAGGTGTATATCACATTGGATGACATCAGCAGGATTGCCAAAGTAGGACATTCGAATTGTAGTGAGCGTGACTAGCCTAAAATGCATTGCTCCCTACACAGACAGTGACACAAACACAAACATCCACAACCAACATGTGTGGGTATAGAACCCCTAACAGAGGTATATATCACACTACAGCATGCAGCTGTTATAGGACTCACCACAGGGGTTACTGGAGAACTCCTTCCACAAAGGTGTATTTCACAATGAATGACATCAGCAGGATTGCCAAAGTAGGCCATTTGAAATGTACTGAGTGTGACTAAGCTATAATGCATTGCTCCGTACACAGACATTGAAACACACAAAACGTCCAGAACTGCCATGGGTGGGGATGGAATCCTATCAAAGTTCTAAATCACACTACAGCAGTATGCAGTTATGGGGCGCACCACTGAGATTACTAGGCTTCAACTCTCCCAAAGGTGTATTTCACATTGGATGACCTCAGCAGGCTTGTCATAGTAGGGCTATGGGGAGGGCAGTGTATGTGCATGGGCCATAACCCATTCATCTAGGGGTTGACATGCCACACACAGGGTCATATTTCACAGGTACGTGTATACAGCTGCTAGATGACTACTTCCTTGTACAGTCATGTTGCCCAGCTGGCACGTGTACCACATAGTCTGTAATGCTGACAGATACTGGTGGCTAGTATCTGAAGTGAGTGTCATCTGCACCTCATGTATTTGAGGCCCTTTGGCTGTGGGCTGGGTGGGACAGGCCTGGATGGCTCCTTGCCATAGTCACTATCTTCCACACATCTATGTACGTCTACCTTTGGCTTATTATAGTGTGTTGTCCTGACATATATGTCTGTATTCCTATCCACTCTGTGTGCAAGGCATGAGTGGTGCATACTGACAAGTGTCTGCACTAACAACTGCAGCTGCCAGATATGTCTGGTACACTGGTGTTTGCAGACATGGCCTTCATGTGTTTAAGTGTGTGAGCATGCACAGTATGACTTTTCAGTATGTTGTTTTTTTTTTTCAAATATATTTTTATTGAATTTTTCAAACTTTTCAAACATACAAAGGAAAAACTGTAAGTCATTGTGGGAAGCAATAAAGTATAGGTATATATGTAACAGTTAGTGCAAAAACTATGCATTTAGAACACAGCAGTTATCTTACAGGGAAGCTTACATCTTTGAGACCAATATAAGCAGTAAAGATCCACACTAACCTATTACAGTCAAAGTCTAGGGATACAAATGGAAAGTGGCTTGGAAGGAAGAATATATGACTGTCTTAAGAAGAAAGAAAAGCGGTAAGGAGGGTATAACCATAAAAAAACAACTATTTACACCATGTACTTCTATTTATACCATATTTACAACATATTTACACCATGGATGCCTGAGGATAACAAAATGATATAACAAAATATCTTGTAAAATCAAAAGTTACCGTGTGATGGTAACAATGTCTAATGGTTATAGGGCCAGAAATGATACTGATGGAGGTTTTCCTGGAATGTAGTGTTAGAGACCCACATTTTGGAAGATTATTTAGTTTGGATTAGGACAAAAAGTCTATACCAGTAATTCTGAAAATATTCTTTTTTCTTTTTGTTATTATTGCATAACTTATGTGCAGATATATATTCGATTGCCATTGATGTAAAGTTTTCCCAAGCTATTGTTGAGGGATTGACCCAGTTCTTGGCTATAAAATATTTGAGAAGGGCACAGGCTATAACACAGATGTGGCGATGGATACCCTTAAGAGATTTAGGAATAATATTTAAAATCATAGTTTGCCAAGAGAATGTATTTTTTTCGTATCCCATTTTTTCCAACTGAGTTCTGAGAGAATACCAAAGTTTGTAAATATTCTTACAGCTCCAAATGATGTGAAGTATATCTACGTGTGAGAGGGAACAGAACGAACAGGTTAGGTTTTTATTGTATCCGAATTTTAGTAAGACTGCTGGGGTATAGTAGGAATTGTTGTTTATCATAAGCTGAGTGTAAATTAGGTTTTTGAAGGGGGTTAAATTCAAGATATTATTGATTGCTTCGCACTAAGACTCCATAGAAATTTCTCCTTGTATACCGTCCCAATATTTGGAAAATAGAAGTGAATGATTATACTTAATGCTTGACACAAGTTTATAGGTGTTCAAAATCATTTTGTTCCGTAGGGAGAGTGATTTAATGATAGATTGTGATACTGTAATGTCTTGCTCCTTCACTCTATAGTAAGAGAATTTTTGTTTTATAAGTGAGCTAATTTGCCTTAAGATAGGATCATATTTGTTAGAAGCACCAAATAAAGCTTTGACCTCTGCAACATTTTTAGAGTTATAGAAGTGCCAAACTATGGGTTTCTTAACAATAGGGAAGTTTGTTAGATCGATCATTTTATTATTGATTTTTAAGTTAGGGTTTAGGTGAATAGGTTGGAGAATGGGAATACTATTGTGTAAATTTAAGGAGGTCATCAGAGTTTGAAAGATGCAAATTTTGTTCTTTAGTGTAGGCAAGATCTTGAACTTGTAGTCAGCATCAGGTGCAAGAAAAGGGACAGCATATGGATTGAGTTTTAACGAATATATATAGTTGCACCAGATTTTGATCCAGGTTGGGTACAAAGTTTCAGCAGAGGGGTCATAGCAGGCTATTTGAATTAGACGGCTAGCATTAATGATGTAATATAAATTAAAATCTGGGAGACTTAAACCGCCTTTGTTCTTTGGGGTAATTAGATTCCTGTATGATATTCTGGTTGATTTAGGGAACCATAAAAGCTTTGAGATTATGGTTTCCATTTTTCTGAAAAAAGTTTTTGGAACGTTTAAGAAGATGGAGTTAAGATGAAAAAGGATTCTAGGCAAAATATTAATTTTAATGATAGCAGAATTTGATAGCAAAGAAAGAATGATGTTTTTCCATCGAGTTAGATCGTTATTTATCTGATCCCAGACTCTATATAGGTTTGCTTTTATTAGTTCTTGGTGAGGGTGTGTGGAATTTATTCCTAGGTATTTAATTGTATATTTGAGAGGAATGTCAGACAGGGGGAAGTAATATTCTAAATGGTTTGCAGGGTTTAATGGAAAAATAGATGATTTAGCAGGGTTTAGTTTATAATTAGCAGCCTCAGCAAAAAAATTAATAGAATTTCGAATTTTATGAAGATCGGTGTTGGGAAGCTCAAAATAGATGTTTAGGTCACCTGCAAATGCAGAATAATTTATATCAATGTTGAAGACTTTTGGGATATGCTGATAAGTCTTTTGTTTAACCCAGAGAAGGAAAGGTTCCAGATATAAATTAAAAAGATAAGGTGAGAGTGGGCAACCCTGCCTAGTGCCATTGGTAATTTTAATAGGGCATGATAAAGTTTTATTTATATACAGGGAAGTAGAGGCATTGTTGTAAAGCATCTTAATAGTGTTGATAATCAGATCAGGAAAGTTAAAGAATTTCATGGTTAGGTAAAGGAAGTTTAGATCAACGTTATCAAAGGCTTTGGTAGCATCTAGGGTGAGTGCATAACGCGGGTGGTTATCACTTTTTAGAAATAACATTAATGTGTTTAAGGTAAGAGTATTGTCATACAGCTGCCTCTGTTTCATAAATCCCAACTGTTCAGGAGAAATGACTGTAGCTATAACTTTCTGAATTCTATTAGCAAAAATGGTAGATAAGATTTTGATGTCAACGTTAATAAGGGCGATGGGCCTATAGCAGAGAGGGTTGGACTTGTTTGGTTTTGGGATGAATATTGTTTTCGAATTGTTCATATACTTATCAGTATTCCCTTTCGGGATGATATAATTATACATAGCAAGGAGAGTTTTAGAAAGGTGATGACTAAAAGGTATATAAAATTCTCCTGTAAAGCCATCAGGACCTGGCGCCTTATTTGGTTTAAGCTTTTTAATAGCTAGCATTATTTCATTCAGTGTTATGGGGCTGTTTAGAAGGGTGTTTTGCACGAAGGATAATTTTGGAACAGATAGCTCATTTAGGAATTTTTTGTGCATTTCATTTGGGGTCTGGTTTTGGGGATTATAGATTTCAGTGAAGATATTTACAAAAGAGTTAACAATATCTTCATTACTGTATAAGTTTTTCCCTTTGTATTTTATTTCATTAATATAGTTTGGCCCCCCTTTGATGTTTATGAGTCCAGCTAGTGTTCTGGAGGGGGTTTGGGCCCATTCCGAATATCTGTGAAGGAGTTTGAGTTCTACCAAGGATTGATTTTGTAAGTGAAATGAGTAAATTTTTTTTTGTATCACATGTAATTTCTTTTCCAGTTCAGGAGAAAAATCCTTTTGTAGTTGTGCATCAGTCATCTTTTGCTCATTGTTGAGGTTATTGATGTACAGTTTCGCTTTTTTTTTTATAATAAGATGATTTTTGTATGAGTATTCCTCTGATGACCGCTTTGGCCATAGCCCATTGGATATCTAAGGGGATGGTGGATAAACAAGATTCTGCATCATATTGTTTCAGATAATCATTAATTTCCTGCAGAACATGTTCTTTTTTAAGAATGTTACGGTTTAGTGACCAAGTGGGACTACTACCATTGCAATTCAAGTGGTGAGTGGGATTAATACAAAGTGAGACATTCGAGTGGTCGGATATACATCTAGCCTCAAGGGCAAAGTTTGTAATTTTGTTTGAAAAGATATCAGAGACCAAAAAATAATCAATTCTGGACCAGACTTTATGCGAAGCGAATAAAACGTGAACTTATTTAGCTCTCTGTCATGGTCAAATATTAAAAAAGGGTCAGCTAAGTTGAAGGTATTCATCAAATCCTGAATAGATGCAGTTACTTGCGAGGGCTGTTTCCTGTTTTTATTTGAACTATCAGTCAAGGGGTCCATGAGTGCATTCCAGTCACCACCAATAATGAATAGATGATTAGGAAATTGAAGTAGTAGATTATGTATTTCATAAATGAATAAGTGCTGCTTTGTACAAGGGCTATATAGGTTTAAGAAAAGTATAGGGTATTTTACCTGAGGGTATGAGCAGGAAAATAAACACCATCTACCATTCGGGTCAAATTTAATATTTAGCACTTCACCAGGAAAGGATTTTTTAATTATTATTACAGTGCCTTTTGATGCAAGACTATTCCCTGCTGATATCACAAGTTAAATCCAACTTCTTTTTTTAATATTATCCCATTGAACATTTGTCATATGGGTCTCCTGTAAAAAGACGATGTTGGATTTATCCTGAAAAATCAGGTGCATAACTAGTTTCTTTTTATTGATTTTTTGAAGCCCATTTACATTCCAGGAATTCACACTAATCATCATAATTAGATTCAAAACGTAGATATATGCTAGGATAAACTAAGAAAAAAGTCCTACCAGGGATGATGCAATTAATAAACACATTTTTTATATATGACAGAAAGTGTAATGTGGTAGTAAATCGTATTCTGGCATCCATGCTCCTTACCATAAACCCCATGCCTAACCACCTGTCTCCCTGTGTCATTTTTGAAAAAGTTTTAGATAGATACAAGTGATCTGTTTTTAAATATTTTCCCTTATGAAGAACAATACAAGAACAGATCAGGCAGACATATAAACTAACATCAATAGTCCAAGCGCCAACAAACATTGGACAACTACACCATCATGCCACTCCCAAAAATGTTAAGGAATATTGAAAAACATATGTACATAGAATGGACAGTTAAAGGCAAAGTGACATTCGAGTTAGGAGTTAAAGGAGATAAAACAATACCACCATAAGAACATAATACATACAGCATTTTTTTTTAGATTATTGACCTTGAAAATTTCCATGCAAATAGGCAAGTGAGGTTGGAGTAATATAGACAATAAAAGTTACTAAGCAATTGAAACCAACACAATTTATAACCAGAGCTATTAATAACCATTACAGCAGATAGTAACGCAGGTTCTATTTATAACTGGCATAGCAGTAAGTACCATCATAACCTAATACTATGTTTTGGTCTCCTGTCTGGAGAAGGGACAGTCAACTTAGATAAGCTCTAACTGAGCATACTGCTCTAAAAGGAGGTTAATGAAGGGGGTAATTATAACAAGAAAAAATTACAGGTTAAATATATACGTCAACAAACAGAATAGCTCTGAGTAATGTAAATACATTTTTTACCTATCTAGATATCTAGCTGGGTTTACTAAATATGCATTACACACAAAATTACATAACAATAGGATTACAGAAGGAACGACAGAAACAAGAGCATTGACTTTTCAATATGTTGTTGACTGACATTGCCTTCATTTCTCTAAGTGTGTGAGCATGCCCAGTATGGCCATCTGTACTGAATGTGTGGATCGAGTCCAGGTAGTTTGTGCTGGAGTGCTGACCTTTGTGTTGTACACTGACAGGTAGCATGCTATCTCTGCAGGGTATCCGTAGATCATTTGGCTTTGACTGTTACTACATTTCTGCGTAGCAGGTGGGGGCAAACCTGACTGTTTCTACATTTCTACACAGGAGTGGTGGGGGCCACACCTGACTGTTACTAAATTTCTACATAGGATGGGGGAACACCTGACTACTACTACATTTCTACATAGGATTGGGGGGCACACCTAACTGTTATTACATTACTATGTAGGATGGGGGGGGGGGCACAGCTGACTATTTCTACATTTCTGTACAGGATTGGAGGGGTACACCTGACTGTGATGACATTACTATGTAGGATGGGGGGGGGGGGGCACATCTGACAACTTGTACACATTTGCTATAACTGTACTGGTATGTCAGGTACTCCATTTCATTCTGTATTCTTACCTATCATGCTGACTAGAGGCATACCAGTGTACTACGGATCATAGCTTTGGTTGCCCTACATATTAGTGTCTGACTTCCTACCTTTCAGAACTAACATCCCACTGTCTGACCTGCTGTAGTCTGTCTGTGTAGGCCTGGGGGGGGGTAACCATAGTCATCATTCAGGGGCCATAGCACAGGCTCTGTTTGTGTTTGTCTACACCTGTCCTGCTGGCTGAGACTGTTGTTGGGTATGTGAACCGCCCTGACTGGCATGTGTGAGTCATATGGAGACACATGTTGCTCAGCACATTTCCTGCAGTGGGTTTTGTCATCCTGTGTAGTACTGGCTACTGTGGTGAGTCCAGTATGTGTTACAGATATCACGCTGCCACTATGGGTGTCTACTGTCTGCTGCCATCACATTCAGACACTCAGTTCCCTTGCATGCTCACATCCATACCATAGATACAGGTAAAGACACATTTTACTCCATTAGGCAATTGGTAGGTTGATTGACTTACCTTGAGGGTGTGCTAGACTTGCGGATGGTGCTGGAGGGCTGCCTGTGTCAGATGCACATAGTATACTCCCTATATATGGTTGAGCACAGGTAGTGTCATGTTTGGCATCCCTTTTACTGTATGTGTGAGTCAGACAGAGGTGTCATTCCCTGGGTCCCTACTGTGTCAGTGTATGTACTATGCATTGTCTCTTTGCCGCAGCCTCGGCATACTGGGCATGCCTCCATCTGCCTACTGGGGCAGGCTCAGGTTGCTGCTCCTCCGAGTCACTCTGTGCCTGTGCAGGCCTTGGCATTGGTGGGGGGCTGTGTGGCCCTACCCTGTGCTGTTCCTGCTGCAGTTGTTTCCGCAGGATCATATTGTGTAGCATGGCACATACCATAACAATTTGGGTACATGTAGCTGGTGAGTACTGCAAGGCTCCACCGGATGTGTCCAGACACCAGAACTGTGACCTGAGCATCCCAAACACATGCTCTATTATAAGTCTGGTCTGTGCGTGTGCCTCATTATGGCGTTCTTGTTCAGGTGTGTGTGCATTTCTGATGGGTGTCATCAGTCACAGCTCCAGTGTGTATCCAGCATCCCCACTAGTTGACCGTAGGGGATGTCCCCACTGGCAAATCTTTGGTACAGCTGCATCAGATGCCATATGTGGGAATCGTCACAGCTTCCAGGGCAGCCAGCACACACATTCATTATAATGCCCTGTCATCACAGACAACCAGGCAGTTGATGGAGGGGATGCTCCTGTGGTTGATGTAGGCCCTACCCTGATCACAGGTGGTACTTTGATGCATATGTGCGTGCAGTCTATAGGACCCACTACCTCAGGCTATTCTGCTATTTGGTGGAAGAGACGCATATTGCTGGCCAACACCTCATGGGTGTTGAGGAAATATATGTGCTCACTGGCATGTGCTGACATGGCATCAAAGAACTGGTGGAATACTCTGGATGCTGATGCCTGTGAGATCCCCATGATATCCCCAGTTGAGCTTTGGGAGGTACCTGCGGCAAGTATTCCTAGGCCTGCACATACCTTGGTATCCACTGGGATGGGTTCCTCTCGGTCAGTTTGGTGTGTCAGGTATGGCCAGCACAGCTCAACAATTTGCTGTAGGAGGTCTCTGTCCACCCTATAGCACTCCACTATCTCCAGCTCATGTAGCCCCTGGTAGGTTACCCTGGGTCTGTACACTCTTCTCTGTCTCCTCACTGTAGGTTGATCGGCAGCATTCATATCCTCACCACCCTCAGCCTCTTGCACATGTTGTTCTATGTTGCTGCAGCCCTTCTCATTTTGTAGGTTTGTTTGTTTAAAATTTCCCCGCTTGTATACACCAGTGGGTTAGAGTGTGGGAAAAATCAGAGGGGTAGGTGTTTGCATAGTTTACAGTAGTGTTCTGGGCTGGGCTGGTCTGCTGCCTGTGTAATTGGCTGATCCTGATACATTTCACCTGCCAGCTAAGCTAGTACCCCTTGATTACCTTCCTACTGCTGTTTTCCCTTCCCATTGCCTTCCTGTTTAAGCCCGTGTGCGCGCCATGCAAACAGAGTGCTCAAATGTGCACACTGCTGCTATTTCCTGTTTAACTTCTTTTTTCCTCCTGTAAAACCCGGTGGGTGGTACACACACACGCTTAGGCTTTGTAAAGACTGCTAGGCAGGTTTAGACACATCCCCTAGCTTAGCTGTGCTGAGCTAGGAGCAAACACGAGCCACAGGGCTCCAATCCACTTACAGTATGCCTGACACCCCCCCCCATGATGTCACCTAACTCCTAGGCTTGCACCAAGCTATTCCTACTCTTATACTGTTGGGACCTGACTCACATGCTTTGGAAAACTGGGATTCACTATCCTTCCCTTCATTTGCATAGGATTGCCTGCTAATGCATAGTTACATGTCTCACACTGAGCCTCCCCCCTTAGCAACCACTACTCACTGGCCAGGTTTTCTTCTGCCTGCCATTGACTTGCATGTCAGAATACTGATTTTAGTTAGAATGCTTATTTTAGGTTTACTTTATTATTTTCCTCCTGATCCCATTTGCGCGCCGCTGCCCTATGCTTAAACAGCCGAGATCGGCTAAAAAAAATAAAAGTTGATTTTTTTAAATTTTTTTGTACTGTTTGCAATGCCAATGGCCTTATACTTGGCCATTGGGATGCTTACTATATGATATTCAGACTTTATTTAGAGCTGTCATAGCTCCGTTTTGGATTTTGCAGAAATGTATTCGGTTACTAACCGAGTACATTTGTGCAGACAGCACTAGTCTTGCATGGACTGTTGCAAGCTTCCTGGATTGCAAAATCACCTCATTGGCATGGATTTCACCTGCAAATGGGGTGATTTGCATACCAGGGCTTAGTCCGTGCAAGATTAGTGCAGGAGCGCCCGTGCACGCTCCTGCAGGCTGTTCCTGGATTGCACAGCAGACATATTGCCTGCTTGAGCTCCTGCAAGCTTTTTAGAATCCGGGGGAAAATGTGGTAAAGTAGCTGTGTGGAAAAAAAGTCAGTGGACTTATAGAAAGGGGATCAATTGGATCTGAAACTGATTGTTTTGTATTATCAGAAGGCTTGGGGATATCAGATGGTGATACAGTTGTGTGAAAGGTTTTTCAGACCATTTAGCAATATGGATGGAGGTGATGGAAAAAATGTAGTATATTTAAATAGGAAAAGGAATAAAAAGAATAAATGAGAAATTGTGGCATAAATTTGGAGAGTGGGAAGTACTGTCGTTATGGAAGGATCATGTAACCATGAAGGATTTCTATATAAACTTGTCTGACTGATGATTAAATTTAAAAAGAAATATAAAAAGTGTTTTTTCCTAATGGCAGAATGATGTAAGAAAGGAAGGGAAAGTGAAATATTGGAAAAAAATATAGAAATGCATTACAGAATTTAGAGAATAATACAAGAGAGTATTATGATATGGAAAAGAAATGTATAAAAGAAATCTAGAAAAAATAAGCCTTACTGTTTAGGCAGAGATATTGTTTACAAGGGGAGAAGGAAGGAAGGAACTGCATATTTTGTTAAAGTGGTAAAGGAGGATATTAGCATAATGAGGGAAATGAAAAATGTAAAAAGGAGATGTAAAAAGAACACAGAAGAATACTATGAGTATTGTAGTACAGCATGTGGAAAATATACTTAAGAGGAAAAAGAAGGAAAATAATAGAGAACTGAATGTAAAACAAATCCAAAAGATGCTATGGAAGAATGTAAACCAATCCAGAACAAGCTATGGAAGAATGTAAAAAAATCCAGAACAAGCTAAGGAATAATGTAAAAAAAATCCAGAACAAGCTACGGAAAAATGTAAAAAAAAATCCAGAACAAGCTATGGAAGAATGCAAAAAAAATCCAGAACAAGCTAAGGAAGAATGTAAAAAAACTTCAGAACAAGCTATGGAAGAATGTAAAAAAATCCAGAACAAGCTATGGACGAATGAAAAAAAAATCCAGAACAAGCTATGGAAGAATGTTAAGAAATCCAGAACGAGCTATGGAAGAATGTTAAAGAAATCCAGAACAAGTTATGGAAGAATGTAAAAAAAAATCCAGAACAAGCTAAGGAAGAATTTGAAAAATAAATTATTATTAATTAATTGAATGAAGTACTCTGTTGATTCAGTATCAGTCCCAGATACTGTGGAGTATGGAATGTACAATAAATTAATGGATTGGCAAAGTGAGTATTTTGTAAATATACTGAATGAATGGTAGAAGAAAGGGTTTGTTTATGAAGAGTTATATAGTGAGGTTTTAAAATGTATATGGTAGAAATTTAAGAAGAATAAAATAAAAATCTGGAGACCCATCAGACTTAATAACACAGATTAGAATTTTTTATGAGAATAATACAGAGGAGAATGGAAGGAGGGATGAGGGATATCATGGAAGAAAGTATATATTTGTTATAAAAGGGAAGGTATGTCAAAACTGTTATTGTTCATAGGTTCATAGGTGTATACTAGGCCAACGGCCCTGGTGCCTTTACAAGCCTAGCCCATAGAAGTACCCTGGCAACATGCTGCCATTAGGAGTTCCTGGTTCCTCTATCAAGTAGAGCCACTGGAGTGATCCCCGGGGGTGAACATTCTATTTCCCATCCACTCATCAAGATTTCTCTTGAAAAGGGCCAGTGAGGTGCTCTGCTTGACATGTATGGGACGTCTATTCCAGAGCATGGTCAGTCTCTCGGTTATGAACCTACCCCTCCAGCATGTTCTGTTAATTGTGGTAATGAGGTTGAGGTCCCTGGAGTGTTTGGTGTGGCGGGATTGGGATTTCTTTAGGTGTAACATTTCTAACAGGGTTGGGTCAGACATGGCTTTGCAAGTCAAGCAGAGATTGCCTCTTAATAGATGATATGAGACAGAGAAAAGCTGGAGTTGTTTGAGTCTGTCCATGTAGGGCATGTGTTTAAGGTCTAGGATCCTCTTCATGAGGTACTTTTGTGGCCTTTCTAGCTGTTGCAGGTGTTTAGTGAGGTACGTGCCAAATGGGGCATTGTACTCAATGACTGATCTAATGAGGGAAGAGTAGAGAGAGATAATGACCTCTTTCTTCCTGGATGCAAAACCCTTGGTAATGAGATGTGCCACATAGAAGGACTTTCTGATCACAGTGGCAATGTGGTGGTCGAAGGAGAGGTTGCTGTCAACCTGTGTCCCCAGATCTCTTATAATGCCTTCACTGTTCAGTAGGCTATCATCAATGTGGTAATTAGTGGGAACTGAGTTTTTCCCAAAGGGAATGATGATGCATTTTTTGGCATTAAGCTTAATGCCATGGTTTTGACACCAGTCGTTTGTCTCAGTGAGGCCTTTCTGTAGGATGTCTACATCACTTGGGGGGTTAATAATGGCTACTAGCTTGCAATCATCAGTGAACTTGGATAGCCAGAGTCCCTCCATGTTGGCCTGGACTTCTGAGAAGTAGATGCCAAACAGGAGAGGACCCAGGACTGATCCCTGTGGGACTCCACTCATGACTGGTTGGCAGTCTGACTTGGAGTCTGCTACTTTCACACTGTGGGTTCTATCTGTGAGCCAATTTGCAACCCACCTAGTGATATAGGGGTTGACACCTAGTTTGGTGAGTCTATCAAATAATTCCTGAGTGGGGAATGGTATCATAGGCCTTGGCCAGATTGAGGTAGGCTGTATGAACCGCTTTGCCTTCATCCACAGCTCTGGTAACTGACTCAAAGAAGTCAACCAGGTTGAGCAGGCATGATCTACCCTTCACAAAACCAAATTGCGTTGGGATCCAGAGTTTGGAGATTCCCTAAATCCTTGTTAATTAGGTCCATGATGATGCACTCCATAGCCTTACATGTCAGACTCATCAGGCTAATGTGGCGATAATTCCCAGGGTCTACAGTTGTTCCCCCTTTATGGAGAGGTGTGACTGTAGCAGTGCACCATTCTGTAGGGACAAAGCCTGAGGTGAGGCTGTGATTGAACAGGGCACATAGGTGTGGTGCCAGTTCACTTTGTAGTTCATGTAGAACACAGCCAGGGATACTGTCGGGTCCTATGGAAGCTGTTTGTTTGTGAGAAAAATTATGGATGGCATTATAAACAAAAGGGAGGATGTGAAACTTATGGTAGGTGATATTGGTAAGGCATTTGATACAGTAGGACATGATGCTTTGTAGGATGTTATGGAGAAGTATGGAAAATGTAATAGAATTAGGAGAGTATGATATCAGCATATCAAAATAATAGAGTGAGAGTGTTAGTGAAGAGATGGCTGAGTTAAGAAATGTGCATGATGTGTGGCATAAGACAAGGATGTCCCATTAGTGGAATATTGTTTGTATTGTAATGAACATGATAATGAGTAAACTAGCTTATACAATGAAAGATGTTAGATATGTGATGCAAAAGGAGGTGGTGATTCCAGTAGTTTTGACATATGCAAATGAAAGAGTTGTGGTTGCTAAGACAAAACATGGATGAGAGAAGTGTTGGTTTGTCTGAATGTTTAAATGAAATGGGAATGACCTTGAAAAATTATGAAAGTAAGGGGTTGGGTGATGTGAAAATTGGGGGGAAGGTTATTTTTCAATGAATGAATAAAGTTTGTTAGGGACAAAAATTTGGAGAAAATAATGTAGTCAATTTTGATCAAAGAAAATAAAGAAATATGCTTCTGTAGATGATGTATAGATTAACATTTAGGAATAAGGTTTATCTGGTGAATTCTGTATTAATGGGAAAAATAACATATATGTCAAATGTTTAATGATCGCAGAAAAATATGCGAAGGAAATTGTGCAAATGGTGTTTTCTTTCATATGGGGTTCAAGATTAAACCTAATGAAAAGAGGTGTGTTGTATAAAACCGAAGATGGGGTTAGTAAATCCAGTTGTTTATTCTGCTTTTTTAAACCTGCATTGAGTATTAAAGTGAGTAAGGGAAGAAAATGAGAAATTAATAATGAGAATGTTTAAGTATAAATATAGACAGTTCTGGGAGATGGTGAGAATAAGAAAAAGAAAAATAATATATAAATCAAAAAATTAAAAATTATCATGAAAAAATACTAATACAGAAAGTAAAAATTGATGATATAAAGAAAAGTAGAAGAAAGTGGTATAATAACATGACAAAACAACATTATTACATAACTCCATGGGAAAAATTACCAGAGGAAGTGATTAAAGCCATTAAAGTAAGGAAAAAGTGGTGTACCAAGATAGTAGAGCATCAAGATTTCCTACGGAAAATGGTAATAAAAAGGTTACCAGTAAAGAGGAATATTGTATACAAAAAGAAATTTGATAGAGTGTTTTTATTTTGTGGGGAGGGAGAGACAACAGTGCATGTTTTGTGTAATGTAAAAAGAGTGGCAAACTCTTTAAAGAGTTGCGTGAAGAAATTTTTTGAGAATATTAATAACATAACATCTGAATATGATTATGTATGGCTATTATAAGAACAAGAAAGAATATGTGAGAAGGGTAGATAAGATTTTATTTTATATAATATGGGTTATTTGAAATGAAAGACTGAATGAAATTTTGTTTATTGGGAAATGGATTTTAGCAGAAACTTTATTGCAAAAAATTAGATTATAATTACTGTAGAAGGAGTGGGGGTCAGTTATGGAAGAATAACAACAAGAATGTTATAAGGAAAAATAATAAATAGTAAAAAATAGAACTGTGTATATATGTGCCTATAAATATGTACATTGTGTAAATATGTAAATATTTTTTATGTCGTGGTAAGTAAAGGACTCCTACTGTTTTCAATAGGTGATGTGGGATCTCAAGCAGATGGGAGCTTAGTTTAATGTCTCCTCTGAAGGATGATACACTCACAAGTGCAGAATCTCCCTTATGCTGCACTGCAATGTCAGCTATCAATCTACCTCATATGGGAAATATAAATTCTATCCAGTTTATCCCTGTTATTGGACCTTGGGTAATAATATGTAAATTATGTCCAAGTTCCTACTACTAAATTCATGTCTTCCATACAAAATATTTTCATAAATTTCTTCAGAAATCTACCGTCTTTTGTTATATTTCCCTTCTAGATCCCCCAATGCATCCTCATTATTGAAAATCAAGTTCCAGTCCCCAATTATAAGTAATATTCCATGCTGAATGCTGATTATTTCTCCCAAAATTTCCTCAAGCTCTAGAATAGCAGTGTTCAGTGGAATGTAGATGCATGGTACCCTAATCCTCCTCCCTTGCCAGTAGGTTCTTAGTACCACAAATCTACCATCAGTGTCTTTTCCCCCCTCTTCTATCATCGTTGGTGCTCCTCTAGCAATCAGTATTATTTCCCGCTTTTCCTTTCTCCCTGATATTCTTAACATCCATCCTGAAATCGCTTTTTTATCAAATTCACATGTTCATTTCCTTCCAAATGTGTCTTCTGCAGCACTGCTATTTGCATTTGTATTTCTTAATATAATTCCATAATCTTTCCTTTTTGTCTATACCTGTAATACTATTTACATTCCAAGATACCATGCATAGAGTAGCCATTATGATAAAAAGCTATTGTTCCCATTTATTATACACGATAGTTTTTTGAATGTGTGTTTCCAACTTTTGTCTTGCACGTAAACACTAATGTCTGGCAAGCTGATTTTTTTATAAAATCATTTCTTCTCCTCTGTTCTAACCTATATCGCATTTCTCAAGATTTTTTGGTTTAAAGAAAACTGTCAAACAAAAAGCTAGATACATTCTCAGAACATCCACATCCCTAATTAACTTGGAACAAACACATACACATGTATGTACATTTTTAACAAATGCAGTTACACCCTCCAGACAGAAATACTTGCCTTGCCACAAATCAGTAGCAGCACCCACAGGCATAACCTAATCTAAATCAAGGTAAGGTTACTCATGCTAAAGTACATGCTACAGTCTGTCTATTCTTTTCTTATTTCTATTTCTGTTCCAGATGTGAAAAACAGCTTGCATGCATTCAGAAAACATTAACTTATAGTCCTCAGAAAAAATGTACTGATCATCTTTAAATAAAACTAAACTATATACTGTTCTAGTAAATACATTAAAATATTAAGGCTGCTGGGGAGGCTACTATCTCTTAGCCACTTCACATAATTTCAAACTTTACTTTTCACTGAACTGCTTGCCATTAACCTTTAAATTTTGCATTTCCTTCAGCAAAGTATTCTCTAAACTCTCAAGATGAATTGCTTCCACCTGCAGACAGTTTGTCTGTATGTAAATGTCGTCATCAATGATTCAAAAAAGCAGCTAACAACCAGCAGATGCATGAAGAAATATTTGTAAAGAAGAGAATGTACATAATTCTTCATTCTAACTACCTTCAGCTACAGACTTTTTTTCTCATAATGAGATCATTTGCTAATGGGAAAAAAAACAAGCTAATATCTTTGCAGATGCAAGAAGCTTAGTATTTTTCACAGTTTTCATTTTGTCTTATTTTTCATGCCTACTTGCTTTAAAAATGTCTATAGTTTAAGCCAAAGACATTAACCTAGATATCCGCCCTTGAAAAAAAAAAAACACATAGGTAATCCAGAGGGCTTTATTGAAGTCTGGTATCCCACCTGTGACCCAGAGGGTAACAGGACTAACAAGAAACAGAGTACAAAGTATTAGTGCAGATAAAATCACCTTAGCTAGCAGATCTAGGAGTCTCTCTCTCTATCTGATACCCTCCCTGTAGAGGAATAAAGACATAAAGAATAAAGAAGTTTCCGGTAGTTTAAGTAAGAAGATGGATGAAGTGTTCTTGTTTCAATGCATTATATTCAACAGGTCATTTACTTAAAGCCAGTTACAGACAATGATGGAGGGAAATCTGGGAGATGGAAACACAAGGAGCCAATCTCAAAGCTTAGAGGTTAGCCCCTCATTTGAATATTCCTGAAAGACCCATGAGGGTTTGCCAGGTCAGCAGCCTGTGGAACCTCTTTCTTAGTTAAAAAGCTTTATTTTTATTAATTTCTAACAAACAAAACATGACAACACACCATGAGCTACCACTATAGAACTATATTTAATAAAACACTTTCACTTGAGCTTCATCAGGTCCATCTAATAGAGTGGTTTACACTTTGATAATTGAAAATGTCTACTTTTACAACGCTATCACCAGACGTTATTAGTCTGTTCTGTAACACTTGTAAAAATGATAGGCTGTGTCTGCATCTATGGGGCTCATAGTGGTAATGCTTGGTGAAAGTATGTACAGAGCTCCAGGAAGCAGGTTTCAGCATGTCCCTGGTAAGGACTCCTCTGAGAAATGCTGTAGAGGTAGATGCAGCCCTGGTGGAATGAGATCTACTCCCCTGTGGGGTAGATTTTCCATGGTGCTTGTAGCAGAAATGAATGCAATGGGCTATTCATTTGGAGATGGTTTGCTTTGAAATGGCCTTCCAATCTGCCCCTGCAGCAAAGCCAACTAGCAGCTGGTTAGATTTTCTGAGAAGCTTAGTCCTGTCCAAATATAATTTAAACTGTCTGTGCACGTCCAGAGAATGCAGTATCCTTTCCCCTTTATTTTGAGGATTAGGGAAAAAAGTAGGCAAATGAATGGACTGGTTAAGGGTCACACTAGACACCACCTTGGGCATAAAGTATGGATTAGTCCTGAGGGAAACCCTGTCTGCATGGAAGATAATGAGGGGTTCCACTGCCACGAGGGCCTGCAGTTCAGATACTCTTCTTGCTGAAGTGATGGCTAGAAGTAAGGCTGTTTTCCAAGAAAGGAATTTCAACTCTGCTGTAGCAGCTGGTTCAAAGGGAGGGGGGGGGTGAGTTTTTCCAATACAAAGTTAAGGTCCCAGGCTAGAGTGGGAGCTCTCCTGGGGGGGGTGTCTTAAATTTTTGGCCCCTCTAAGGAATTGTTTTAGCAGAGGATGAGAGAAGGGTGGTTCAGTGTTATAATGTGCTGAAATGGCAGAGGCATGAATCTTAATAGATGAGAAAGACAGGCCCTTGTGGTGCATTTCTGTTAAATAATCTAGAATATGAGGTAAGATGGGCACCATTGTGCTCATCCCCTGAGGCTGGCTCCATGAACAGCATCTTTTCCTCTTTTCAGAATATGATTTTCTAGTACTAGGCCTCCTTGCCTCATGAATGACATCCATCACCTGTTTACTGAGTGTTGCTAGAGGTGATCTCAGGGGATTAGCCAGGCTGCAAGATTCAGGGTTTGAAGCTGAGGGTGCAGAATCTGGCCCGCCTGCTGGGGCAGCAGGGAAGGGGTCTGAGGCAGGTGCCATGGTTGTAGCACAGTCAGGCTGCACAAAAGGGGGTACCAGTGCTGGCGTGGACAGTCTGGTGCAATCAGTATTGCCCTTGGCTTGTCCTGTTTGATCTTTAGTAGAACCTTCAAGAGGAGAGGCAGAGGGGGAAAGGCATAAACCAAGAGGCTTTCCCAGATAAAGGACAGGGCATCCATTTTCCAAGATTGACTGTGGGAAGTTCTGGTGCAGAATTGGTTCAATTGGGAGCTCTGAGGGGAGGCAAACAGGTCTACCTCTGGAGTTCCCCATTTTTTCCTCAAGAGCTTGAATATTTTGGGTTCCATTTTCCATTTGTGTGGGTCCATGATATTTTTGCTTAATTCATCTGCCAGTGAATTTAGTTTTCCTGGTAGGAATTGAGCTTGTAAGTGCACTTGGTAGCTCAAGGCTGTGTTCTACAAAGCCATGTCTAGTCTGCAGAGAGGGAAGAAGTGGGTTCCCCCCTGCTTGTTTATGTACCACCTAACTGTGGTGTTGTCTGTCTTTACTAATAGTTGTCCTGGAAGAATAAGGTCTTTGAAGGCTGTCAGAGCATTCTGTACAGCTAACATTTCTTTTTGATTGATATTAAGGTGCATCTGGTTTGGGTTCCATTTGCCCTGAATGCACTGGTCTGCCATGTGAGCCCCCTATGCATAGTCTGATGCATCTGTTAGGGTTTGGGTGGCAGGGGGTAGAGTAAAAGGGAGTCCCTTGCTGTGGTAGCAGGCCTCTGCCCCTTAAAGGAACTCTGCCCTTAAACAAGGAATGATAGGAATCATAGTTTCCAGGTCCTGAGAATGTTGACACCATAGACTTTTTAGATACCATTGAAGTTTCCTCATATGCAGTCTTGCATATGGAATTAGCAGAATGCAAGAGGCCATGAATCCCAGAGCTTGCAGTATTTTCCTTGCAGATAGCTGGATTTTTGTGGCCAATAGTTTGAAATAGGTTGTCAAATAAACTTGTTTCTCTGGAGTGAGGAATGCCAACTGGGAAGTTGTGTTCAATCTTGCTCCCAGGAATACAACCTGTTGGCAGGGTACTAGGTGTGATTTCTTCTCATTGATGGTGTGTACCCCAGTGAGGTTAGAAGTTTCTTTACAAATGCCAGGTGTTATAACAGCAAGTCCTGACTTTCTGCCTGAATCAGGCAATCATCCAAGTATGGGTAAATCTGAATATCTCTCTGCCTGCAAAATGCAATGGCTGGAGCTAGACACTTTGTGAACACCCTGGACACAGTAGATAAGCCAAAGGGAAGTGCAGAGAACTGATAGTGCATGGAGCCTTCCCTAAAACGTAGGTATTGTCTGCAGTATTCCCTTATTGGGATGTGCAGGTAAGCTTCCTTTAAGTCTAGGGTTGCCAGCCAGGCATCCTTGGCTAGCAAAGGAAGAAACTGTTGAAGAGTTAGCATTTTGAATTTTGGAACCACCAGAAAGGTGTTGAGAGTAGACAAGTCCAGGATAAGACACCAGGAATTTTCTTTTCTGGGTACCAGGAACAGTCTTGAATAAAAACCTTGTCCCCTTTGTTCTGCTGGAAAAGGTTGAATAACCCTGATACTGAGGAGAGAGAGTACTTGTTTTTGGGCTTCCACCCACTGATTTGGGGGAAGAACTGGCCAACCACTTAGGGTTGGTAGAGTGTGGAAGTGGAATCTGTATCCTAGGAAAACTACGTTTAAAACCCATTTGTCCTGGGTAATGAGTTCCCAGTTTTTTGCATGCAGGGTGAGCTATCCACCTAAGGGAGCAAGTAGTTGAGCATGGTTTGGAAGGGTTAAGGTTAAATCATTGTGCCATTTTTCTGTAGGGAGGTGGCTTACTACTCCCTGCTTTGGAAGTGGGAGCCTCCCACTGCTTAGATCTGTGCGTAGCCTGTGACTGAAGTCTTGGTGGTCTGTTGTTCCTGGGTTTGGACTGAGAAGGCCTGGAAGTTGACTGGAAAAGACCAGTTCTTTGAAGGCCAATGCCTACTGAATCTGGGAGGCTGTACTTGTAAGAAATCTTTAACAGTTTGCATAGATTTAGCTTTTGCCTCCATCTTTTTGAGGACTTCTTCTGCTTTGTTGTCAAAAAAGCGGTCTTGGTTTAAGGGTGCATCCAGTAATTTAGCTTTAACGTGATCTGGCAAGCTTTGTTCCTTAAGCCAAGCATGCCTTCTAAGTACAGATCCAGTGACAGCAGCCCTGCAAGATGCTTCTAAAGCATCAAAACCACATTGCAAAGTATGTTTACCAACTTGTTCAGCAGAATGCATTAAATCTTGTAAATCTTTGTGTTCAGCACAGTCAGGAATCAACATCATTTTCTGTTTAAGTAGTCCCATAATATGCTGATGATACTTTAACATATGAAACTGGCAATTTAAAGCCCTAATGGTCAAAGTAGCAGAAGTGTATACCTTCTTACCCCATCTGTCTAAGGCTCTAGAGTCCCTAACAGAAGGGGGTAGGATTTTTCGCAGTAGTAGCCTTAATGCCTTTTGTTCCTTGGGAAATGGTCTCGGGATCTGCAGTAGGATTCTTGAAGAGGAACTTGTGAGAATCAGGTACTCTGTAGTACCTAAAAAAAAACACAATTCCTCCACTCCTTCACAATTCAAGTATATAAAATATACAAATGAGGAACACCAACTACTGCACGTTGAATTTTTTAATTCTGGTACCTCGGCCTTCGCCTTCTCCTGGAATACGGATTCCAGGAGAAGGCGAAGGCCGAGGTACCAGAATTAAAAAATTCAACGTGCAGTAGTTGGTGTTCCTCATTTGTATATTTTATATACTCTGTAGTACCTGTCAGGTTTCCTGGGAGCTGGAGGCAACGTGTCTGGGGTAAGGCTAGATTCCAAGAAAACATCATCTACAATAGCCAGAACAGGAGGGATAGCTAGAGGCCTGTGTTGAGGCAGGAGTAAAAATTCCCTAAGTCTCTTTTTGGACTCAGAATAGTCCTGGTTTTCCAGTGGAAATGCTCCCTAAGGGTATGCAAGGATTCACCAAAGGAAAAATCTTCTGGAGGGGAAGCAGAGGGAATGGAATCCTCTGCATCAGAACCCTCATAAGTAGATAAGGGCAAATCCTGGTAATCAGAAGGAACAGAGATATCAGATTCCTGATCAGAAGAATCAGAAAGAAAATCAGTTTTAGGTCTCTTAGAGGGGGAAAGCTAGCTTCCCCTAATTAAGGTAAGAAGGTCTTCAGCCATTCTAAGCATTTATTTTTGAGGCATATGGGCCTAAGTATGCAGTTTTGTCGTCGGTTTTCTAGGAATAGTGCGAGCTTTAGGCCTGAGGAATTCGGTATTTCTAGCTTGAAATGAAGTCATCAGTTTAATATGAAAGTCTGTAGGCCTGAATACACCCTCAGAAGCTGGTGCCTGTACAGCGGCTCTGGACCCATTCAAGGTAGAGACATCCACAGGTTCCATAGCTGAAGAAGCATCTCGTGGCATACCGGACTCCGAATGGGTCTCAGTAGAGGCCTGTGAATCTGTAGTAGTGGGTATCAGGGGCTTTGAAAGCGCCTCACTGAGTACCGGTGGGCTAGTGACTAGCTTAACGGAAGAGTCACAGTTTTGGACCTATGCAGTCTGTCTCTGTCTTTATCCTTATGTTTTTTCAGAAGATTGTTAGTCGGATGGCTTAACGAAGCCATTTCAGAGTATGGAGATCGAGAACGAAAATATTTATCTACAAAAATAGCCTGGTGACAAATAGTTCAGACATTGAACAAGGCACAAAACCGACAGTGAGGGATGTCATGGTCTGGGCCTAAACAGGTGACGCAGTAAGAATGAAAATCTCTATGAGGTATTTGCTTTCCACTGACAAGACAATTGTTAATTTTTTCTGACATCGGTTAGAGCAAGAAAAAAGGATCCCCAACAGGGTACTTATCTTTTTGAAGACTTTGGGTCTGAAATTCGAAAATGAAAATTTCAGGAGTCAGCCGATCGGCACTTGCGAACTTCTTCTACTTCAGGTATCGCACAGCAAGAAGGACTGATGTAATGGCATCGGCTGCATGTTTTATACCCCTGACAACCTGACATCGTGGAAGAGGTGACAGCATCGGATGCAGAAATCTGAAGACTCTGGTATTCAGGCTGGTTGAGGGCTACCTGCAGGCAGATAATCCAAATGTGATGACTGCAACAGTGAAACACGAAGAATATCTGCTTTTTTGTTGAACAGCTGCAGACTCATTCTCAGCCAGTGTTTTCTCTTTACCTTTTCTGGTTGGTTTTCTTTCAGGTTCTTCTTTGCTGGCATCCAGGTAGTGTACTTAGTAGCAAGTAACTGCATTTTACCAAATAATTTCAGTGGCACTTCTTTTTCAACAGACATGGTTCTAGTATACTTCACAATCCAGCTACAGGAGAGAGTGCTTAGTTGTTAGTTGCTCTTGACTACACCCAGCAGGGTCACAACCCAGTTTCATATAGCTTCATGGGATATATACTAGGCTAGAAACCACCAAGGCCTTTATAAGCCTAGCCATGCAATCCAACCCCATTGTGTCCCGATGTATCATGGGTGTTATTAAGAGGTGCTATGGTAGTTAGGATGTTTCTAGAGATTATGTGGGGTAGGTTACTTTGGGCATTACTGTCTGCCTCTATCTGTCAGAGATATGGGGGGCCAGATACATTGTGAATTTCTGATTTCCCATCCATTGTTCAAGGTTATGCTTAAATAGGTTTAGGGATGGACTTTGCTTCATATGGATGGGGAGCCTTTTTCAGAGCATCAGGATCCCCTAAGACACATATCTTTTCACACCAGCATGTGTTACATATGTCACAAGCAAAATTTAAAAACTTGGATGTAGTGGTTTTGATGCTGTTCATTTTATGGATATGCAAAAGGTCCATCAGAGCTGGATCTGTGGATGCCTTGTATGCCAGACATTGATTTCCTGTCAGTTACTTGTAGAAGATTGAGTACAGAGTTAGTGCTTTAAAGTGATCCAAGCAGGACAATGTGTTTATACCCTGGATTCTCCTGATAAAGAAACTTTGTGCATGTTCCAGGGTCCCTACCAACAGTTGGAAGCCACAGTTTGTCCAAGCTATATTGGAGTAGATCTGCTTTCCAGAAAAGACTGTGTGCGTGTATGTAAGGGGGGGGGGTGTCCCTCTATGTGCAGAACTGGAAAAATATCTCTGTAAAGACATGCATCATGGAGATAATAATTACCTTCCTTTCTCTTCATTTTGTCCTGTCTCTACCAGTTTCAGATATCCCCACAGTCAGAAGGTGCTCAATCATTTCAGCAAACAAGCCATTCAAGGGATCCTCATTGACCAGCCAGTATCAGGCTATTTCAGATTCCCTTTTACTGGCCAAAATAACAAGGGTCCTTAGCCTATCTTGCATTTCACTGACCCACATATGTACATTCCTGAAAGAGTCCTTTTGAATCATTACAGTACAAACCATCCTCGCAGATCTATCCAGAAAAAAAAATAGATGTGTTGTTTTAACCTCAAGGACATTTACCTCCTCATAAGGATTGCTAGAGTTCAGGACACTTTCATAATTTCATATAGAGGACAGTCATGACCAGTTTAGGACCCTTCTAGTTGCGCTCACCTCTATCCTCATATGGTCACAAACTGCATGTCTTTAGTAGGACTTATTTTGATACTGCAGAGGTCTAATATATTTTGCATCTTGGATGACTGGCTTCTAACTGCTTCAGCCAAACATGGTCTCATTCAGCAGAAATAAGTCTTTGCTCAATCTGTTTTCCCTTTTTAAAATCTCAAAATCTCACTTCCCACTAAACCAAGTTGTGACATTCATCAGCTGATATCAGAGTTGATCAACTCCTTGAAGTAAGCAGAGGTGCTTCTGTCATTGCAAACTCCCACCCCTAAAATGTGCCTCAAAGCATTTGGATTTGATGACAACACTTATCTTTATGACACTCCTTGCCAGACTTCATGTGAGAATCATAAAGTACACTATTTTAGTGGTTTCAGCATATTGATCATCTTCATTTTTCTTTGCATCTGTTCAAGACTTGTCATTCTCACCCAGTTTTTTAGCTGCACTCTGTTAACGTTCAAGTAGAGAACCTGTCTTTGAGAACGTGTTATTGGGTGTACAAAGGATGAGAAGACACTCCTCAGCAGCAGTGTGGAACTAGCCCAGGTATCTAGATTTCCTCACTCCATATGCACATAGGTGAAAATTAGCACTGGGGAGGCTAGGGCAGGTCTGGCCGACCCAATGAACAAAGTGAGGACCTAGAAGTGGCTGTTGGTCAGGTGTGGAGAGCCAAAAAGAAGTTTAAAAAATGTCTTGTATTTTGTGCATTGATATATGAACTGCTGGTATAAAAATTGCTGGTAAGACTTTTAATACTGTGTTTGTCCTCATCCCTATTTCTGTTTCTTGGGAAGTTTCTACTGCAACCATTTATCACTTTCATCTGTCTGTGATAATTACATTCCACTATGATTGTGCATCATACAGTGCAGCTACAACACAAAAGCCTTTTGCTTATTGTGTGGTGTATACCTTCATTTGGGCATGATACATATACTGATAGCAGAAGTAATGATCACACTCCCGACAGATGCGTTTTTGCTGCACACTTCATCAAACACTGTTGGCATGACATGGAATGCAAGTATAAAAGGCCATATCTCAGTCCCCTTTTGAGATTTCATTACAGACCTTGCAGCCAGTAAAGACAAGATGTTTACCTACCAAATGAATCAAAGACTGCTATTCTAGCCTTCAGGATGTTTGATCCGTCTCAGTGCTGAATTTATTCCACCATGTTAGCAGCTTCAGACCATGGTATTTTAGCTTCATGTTGCAACTGAAAAAAGTATAGCAGTGCAGATGGCATAAAATAACATATAACATAACATAACAGTATATATTCAAGTGTGTTCACTTTTGCAGTCTTGAGCAATAGAAATTCTGCCACAGGCTAAATCTCAATTCTTTCCTGATATATCAGAACTGAACATCTTTTCTCCCCCACAACAGGCAGGCAGCATCCTCCCCAGAGGTTGACACATCCTAGAATAAAGATAGCATTGGCCTGTGCCATCTTTAGTTCTTTCTTGCCCCACACAACGCTGAAAAGACTGTAACATCTAAAGAGGTACTTCCTCTGTTTACCCTTTGAGGTTCAGTCAGGCAGCATGGATCCAGGGCATAAAGAGAAAAGAAATGGAAATAGCGGACGTTTGGAAACTTAGAAAAATAATGGGGAAAGACAGAGGGAAAGACCTTGGATACCTTGCCTTGGCCAGTAATAATCCTATAGTAGTAGGAGATGATGGCAGGGATGTAGGACTACAACATGGAGCACACTGAACCCTGTTGTAATCCTTAGCAGTGGTAAGATTCCTAAAGCTGTCCCCCAAGA
Organism: Protopterus annectens; assembly: GCF_019279795.1. Lineage (NCBI taxonomy): Eukaryota > Metazoa > Chordata > Ceratodontiformes > Protopteridae > Protopterus > Protopterus annectens. Next base: position 873,610,668 of record NC_056733.1, read on the forward strand.
GAGAAAGGGTGGTTGGCTAAGGTCCAGACATGGACTTGAGCATGCTCCTCAAGATAGCTGAGGAAAATCCAGTCCTAGCTCTGGGTATCAAGTCCATCCTGCAGTGTATCCAAAAAGTATGGACTAAAGCCCATATACCTGCTTCTAAAATGCTCTTTGGCCTTATGCCAGGAGGAAGACTGTAGTAGTATCTGTACCCCTGGTAGAGTGTGCTTTCCATGTTAACTCTTGCTGTGATAAATACAACAATACTGGTTTCTCCCTTTCCAGTTGCACTAGTTATTATGCTTCCATTTAGAAACTGTTTAGTTTGAAACTGGAAAACCCTCTTTCTTAGCAGCAAATGAAAGGAACCATTGGCCAGATATCTGGATGTCCTGGTTTCTGTCCAGGTAATATTTCAATTTTCTGTACACATCCAAGGAATATGAATCCCATCTCCTTTGCTTTCAGGATAAGAAAAGAGAAGCTGAATTGCATGCTTCAAGCAATTGTCTGTTATACCTTTTGTCATGAAAGGGGGACTAGTCTTCAAAGTCACTCTGTCATTGTGGAAACATAAACACACTCTTTGCATACTAGGGTTTGATAGTCTGAAATTATCCTGGCTGATAGAATGGCTACTAGAAGTGCAGTTTTCCAGGTCAGAAATGTGATAAGTACAGTGGTTGCTGGTTCAAAGACTGGTAGATTTACTTTTATTACAAGACAGAACAACTAATTAGCCTAATATTAAATTAACAGTGCCAGTGGCGCAACAGGTAGTCCACTCACATTTGGTGCGGAAGGCTGTGGGTTCTAGTCCCACATCAGGTAGATGAAGTGCATCATAAACATAATTCTGTACTCCTGAATGTTTCATCCTTTGAATGAGAAGTTAAATTAGGGCCCCATCTGATTGAGTTGGTTGTAGCTCAGGTAGATATAAAAAGATCCCACAGCACCCATTAAAACAATTAGGGTTCCCTTATTTCATAAAAAACTTCATTTACATTACATATTACCTATAAAATTCTGATCACCATAATAATAAATGCATAATTAACTCATTTTAAAATACCCTACATGCATTCTCTAAACTTTAAACCAAAGCATTAGCCCTTCTACAATATCCTTTTCATTCCAATTTTTTTAAATAACATATCTTTCATTATGGGTTGCCGTATCTACATACTTGCAACTTTTTTGCCAATTGACTTATTTTTAGATCCATACCACCCATAAATAATATTTCCATACTTACATTGTTTATGAGTTCCCATCCCTCCAACTTTGACATTTTTCCCCATAACCTTTTAATGCTTGTGCATTATAAAAACACATGTTCTGTAGTTTCTAATTTCTTAAATTCGAAGCATTTTCTATACTCTTTTACTTTATACTTCATCTCTCTTTTTTACAGGTAACTTTTTATCATCAAACTGCTTAACTTATGTTGACCTTCACATTTTTTTAAATATTCTTCTCCTTTTTTTAATAGATCTTTAACTTCTTTAATTCTCCCAAGGATGTACATAATGCACTCATTTCATAATATGTTTATACCAAACTTCCCTTTCCAACAAATTATTTTTTCTCCAGTCTTTGCCTTCCAGTTTTCTGATCTTTCTATTCTCCACAATCTCTAATGATAATTCTGTATACTCCTTCTCCATGTCTTTAATTATGGTCTTATTTTTCCTTAATCCTCCCTTTTAGAATATTATAAAAAATAAGTGCAAAAATACAGATGTTTTTTAATCCCAAACCTCCAAACTATACCTCTTTTAATCAGATTTAACCTTGACCTCTATAAAAAACAAAATACTGTCTAAAACTTCCTTACCTACATCTTTCAGACACAACATAACAGACCCAAAATATCTTAATTTTCCTAAAACATACCTATTTAATAACTGTATCTTCTTTTTAAAACTCAAAATAAAAGTCTTCCATAAATTACATTCATTTTTTATTCCTTCAGTCATCTTCCATTGCACTTTCATAACCTTATAATTACTAAACCATACTCCTAGCATTTCTAACTTTGTATTAATAAATAAAATACCCCGTTCTTTCTAATTTCTCTAAAACCTATAGTTTTCAGCATTCATTTTTAAATCTATATAACATAAGATTCTTTCAACTATTTTAACAACTTCTACTATTAATCTAATGTTTTTGCTATTAAAATTACATCATCTGAGAGCTATGAAGATAAGGTAAAATCAGACAGCACCTAATATAACCACAGGCTGTACCATGTGACTTAGCATGGATAATCTCTCTTTTAGGTTAGCTCGAGTCTGTGTGTGTGTAGTTGTCCGTTTGGAACATTTGTTCCTATTAGGAGGGTATAACACCAATATTTGAAGATATAGATTGTTTTATGTGTTATTTTTACGTCAATAGCTTTTAGGGGGGTATTAGTGTGTGTACATTTGTCTGAGGGCTTTCAATAAAACTAGTAAGTTCTCTAAGATGTGACATAGGCTCAAATGCAGATGACAAAAAACAACTGTGTAAAAGAGTAACTTGCCAAACAGTACATGCATGTAACACAAAAGCTGGAAATACACATTTAACAAAAACACTGTTATATATAAAAGGTAGGAATAAAAATTTCTCAAGAATACAATACTTTCTATAATGTCTTTAAAATTATTCAAGAGCTATTGGAGAGGATAGAAATTTCTTCTGAAAATATAACTAGAGAGTGGGATAAAATTAAAGTGGAGTTTAAAAACAGGGTGTAAATAAAAGAAAGAGATATGGTTAAGCTGTAACAACAATTATTTAGAGGGACTGGCAAATGTTAAAGTATTGCAAATAGGGGGAATTTCACAGAACAAGAAGACGAGCAACTGCAGAATGCTAAACAGAAAATAAGGAATTACCTCAGTAATATGCATGAGTTTAGAAAGATTGCTATTAAGCAACTGTTTTTATAATAACTCTAGAGCACAAAAGCGTTTAGCACAACTCACGCAACAGAAAGTAGAAAGGCTGTCACCAAGCTTAGGGAGCCTATAAAAAGGAAGATAAGAAGGGATCCTGTAGAAGTATTAGAAATATTTCAGAAATTCTATGAAAGTCTGTATAAAGTAGAGAAATATGGAAATTAAGAAAAAGTACAAATGGAAATATTTATGGAAGAATTACCCTAAGAAACTTGCACTAGGTCCACAAATATTACTTGTAAAACAAACAATAGACCTGGGAAGGCGTACAATAAAGCTCGCAGATAGTCCAATTCTCTTCCTTTAATGTCACAACCAAAGCACAAAAATAACGCTCTGCATTAAAGTCCTGAATTACTTTTTCATTTGTAAAACTTCATCAGATGTGGGCTGCAACTTGTACTGTGAAATCCATTTAGCTGTATGCTATAAGAGACTATACTACTCTATCAGACGTCGACGTATGAGCAAAATTGTGCTGGTTTTGACGTTGAACTGTGATGATATTACGTCGACATCTGATAGGAGTAGTATAGTCTTTTATAGCATACAGCTAAGTGGATTTCACAGTACCAAGTTGCAGCCCACATCTGATGAAGTTTTACAAATAAAAATGTAATTCAGGATGTTAATGCAGAGCTTTGTTTTTGTGCTTTGGCTGTGACATTAAAGGAAGAGAATTTGACCATCTGTGAGCTTTATTGTACGCCTTCCCAGGTCTACTGTTTGTTTTATGAAAGAATTACATATGCCAAGGTTAGAGGTAGAGGACGCTCAATTACTAACAGTTAGCATAAGAGGACATGAGATAAAATGGTGATGTATAACTGATCTGAAGGAATGTTCCCAGGAATAGATGGCATCCTTGTGTAGGTTTGGAAGCTAGGAGGGAAAAAAGCTAATAAAAATCTGGAAGGTTTTATTTAACAGTATTTTAAGAGAAAGAGAAATACCAACATCTTGGTAAAAAGTTTTGGTAGCTGTAATACATAAAGGAGGTAAAGATCCATCAGATCCAGCTTCATACAGGCCCATTTCAATACTAAACCATGATTATAAAATGTTTGTGTCTATAATGGCTAAAAGAATGATAAAACGGATGCCAACATTGCTATATAAGGATCAATGTGGTTTTATGGAGGGGAGGCAAACATTTGACAACATTAACAGAACATTGATGAGCCAGAGGGAAACAGAACATAAGAAAATACCACTGCTGGTGGTGGAGCTTGATGCAGAAACAGCATTTGACAGAGTAAGCTGGGACTTTATGAGCAGAGCAATGGAAGCATTTGCATTCCCTGATAAAATTACAAGTTTGATTAGGAGGAAATATGAGGGAGCAGAGGTGAAAATTTAAGTGCATGGGATCCTCTCTGATAATCTCTGTTTGAGCAGAGGAATAAGGGAGGGGTGCCCTCTCTCCTCTTTGTTATTTGAATTTTATTTAGAACTATTGGAAAAGAAAATAAGGGACTCTGAAATTCAAGGATATAAGTGGTATAGCAGTCAAGAAAAACTGTCTCTGTTTGCAGATGACATTATTTTATACCTGACAAAACTAGAAAGGGACATTACAGTGCTGTAGAACATATAAAGACAGCTTCAAATCTTTTTTTGGGATACAAAATTAAAAAAAAAGCCAAAACAAAGGCAATACAAATTATGTACCCACATACAAATTAGTTCAGCACTATCCATACTTATGGGGACATGATAAAATGAAGTATTTAGGAGTATGGATTAAAATTATTCCAGTGTTGCAGCTAAGGATATGTGGGAAGAGACCAAACAAAAGACAATACAAAAACTAAGAAAATGGAAACTCTGTTATATGGATATCAATAGTAAGATACAAGCAATTAAAATGTTTTTAGTCTCTTTAGTTTTATACACAGGTTGGGCATGTTTTATCAACCAGAGGAGAAGTTGTGAATAGCAGTTAATAAAGAGCTGAAGGATTTTATCTGGGAAGGGAAGATGACAAGAGTAAACTGGGATAAGCTTATTCTTCCATAGAACAGGGCAGGGTGTTTTGGTATTATCTGATTTGAAGGAGTATTTCAGAGCAACACGGCTAAGGCTCTTATACATAGCACAAGCAGAAAACTATCAATTCAGAGGGCAAGAAGATGATAATGCAACAGGGGGAAGCTTAAGAAACAAGGAGAGACTAAGATTGTGGATGCAGCCCTTTAAGGAGAATAACAATAATCATACAGAATATTATATACATAAAGTAGCAAAAAGTATTCTAAGGACTAAGCCAACACGGGAATGGAGAAAGGAGATTCTGCTGATAGGGATAACAGCAATTAGGGATACAGACAATAGGCAAGAAGGGGATGGAATTTATTGGAGAAAACTGGCAAAGGAACCAAGGTATTGGGAGCAAATAACTAGAGATGGAAAGGTAAAAGAATGGGAAAATGCCAAGAACTTATTTAAAACACAGGTTAGAGATTACCTTCCCTAACAAGGAGTGATATCCAAGTACAGGCAAAGAGAAAGAAATAGGGGGGTCCCAAATGAAAGACCGGCACTGGTAGAGTTTTTAGTAGAATCTAGAACAGTAGTTGCCATTAAAAAAGGAATAATTAACAGAGCATATAAAATATTGCATGGGAACTATATGAATCAATCAGAAGAGGTTAGAAAGGATTGGGAAGAGAGATTGGATAAGCAATTCTCAAGGAAACAATGGGGGTATGTATGTATGTCACCCAAATTTTCAACAAAATCCTGAAGATTTGGGATCTTTGCTTGGAGGTGCTTGCATAGGTATTTTTATATCCCAAGTAGACCCCAAAGAATTTTTCCTCAGGTAGACAGCAAATGTTGGAGCTGTGATGGGGAAGAAAGAGTTAACTGGGAAAACATTTTCTTGAAGTGTAATGAGCTGGAAGACTTTAAAGATTCCCTGCAGACTGCTCTGTCGGAGATGCTGGGTGAGCAAACTGGTGTAACTAAGGAAATGATTTTTTGAGCTATGATACAAAATCGGAATTGCCTAGACATAGTAAGTCCTTGCTGAGGCTAATTATGATGGCTGCCAAAAAAAGAAATTAGTAGAAAATGGAAATCAAAGTCTAAACCAACTTTACTAGAAGTACCAAAGATAGTACTGGAGATAAAATAACTGAAACTGGGATCTTTAGAAAAGGGTAGGAGAAATAACATAGGAAAAATGTGAAGTATGGGATCGATGCATGGCAGAGGAGGAACACAGTTTAAGAGAAGGCAGCATTTGAATGAGCTATGTAATGGCTGTCTGACAATCACTGGCTTTATTATAAGTGATGTATAATGTTTGTAGCTATAGTTGAGCTTGCATGGTTTGCAATGTATAATGTTTGCAACTGAGATTGAGTTGGGATGGTTAATTTTCTTTTATATAAATAGAAGATTGACTATATCATACATGATAATTTAATAAAGATGTTTTTTGTTTAAAAACTTACATCATCTACATATGTCAATATTAAAGAAATGTAAATTTTTCCCATACATATACCTAGCTTAATTAAACTCTTTGTACATTAAGCCCCTATAGCATTCATTAATAGAGCAAACAATAAATGACTCATAGGACAACCCTACCTCCTTTTTGTACTTTAATTTCTCTATTCACCCTACCATCAGCATAGTTAGAGCTTTGTCATAAGCAGTTTTACACATTTGTACTATTTTTTATGCATGTTCTAACTTTTTAAAATCTTCCACAGATGACATCTATCCACATATGCTCTTTCAACATCCATTTCTACATCCCTTACCTCATGCCCTTCTTCCATTATACAATACATCATTTCTTTGATTGGCATTAACATTTCAATCAGTTTTCTTCCATTCTATCTTTCTACTTATTCTTCATTACAATTTCTAATCTTACTTGCATTATTTTAATCATACTTTTATAATCTATATCCATCAGTGTTATAGGTCTCCAATTATTCAAATATTCTTTTTCCTCCCTTTTTCCAAACCAACCTTACTGCCCCCTCAGAAATGCTTTTGTTTCCAAAATCTTGCTTCTAACATTTGTTCATAATCTTAACAAAACAATACAAACAAATAAATAAAAAACTAAAGATTACTATACCTTTGTAAAGTATATAATTCTGTCCATCTACATCAGGTGATGAGTTTTCATTAACATTTTTTAACATTCCCTCAATTTCACTTACTTCTTTTCTTAAAAAATAATTATCAGCTTCTGTGACTTCTGTGAACTTTTCACATACACAGTCCTTTTCATCCTCCCTTCTATCTTCCTGATATTTGTTTTCCGAAAGCATAATAAGTTCTTCTATGTCTCCTTGTTTTACTATTTCTGAATTTTAGTTATGACTTTTTCCATTATCATATACTGTTTTTTTACTTTTTTTTCTAAAAATGGGATTACTTCTTTCTTGTACTTGGAACCTATGTTTCCTAATTAAATTCTCTAATATTTTCTTATTTTCACAATGCACTTCCCTTTGCTTATCTTTGTATTTTTCAGTACTACCTTCCATTAAATTCCACATTTTATCTTTTACCTTATTATAATTCACATTTTCATCTTAAAGAACTCTTTTTTCTATTCTTTCTTTTTTTTAACTTTTGCTTTATACACTTCCCACTAGTCAAATCATTTCTCATACATAAATTTCATGGTCACTTGATCATCCTATAATTCCTTTATTGCGTCATTAACTTTCTCATTCACACCACTTATTTAATTTCTTTAATCCTTTTCCTAATGTATGTAATTATTTTCTCTTTCAAACCCAGACCACACTAAGAATCAATCAGAGCAGGTTAAAAAGAATTGGGAAGAGAGACTGGATAAGCAAGTCACAATGAATCAATCAAGGATATATGTATGTCTCCAGAATATGCAACAAAATCTAGAAGATTTGGGGTCTTTGCTTAGAAGTGTTTACATAGGAATTTTTATACCCCAAGTAGACTCCAAAGAATGTTTTCCTAAGGTAGATAAGAAATGTTGGAGGTGTGAAAGGGAAGAAGGCGGTAACTGGGAACATATTTTTTGGGAGAGTAAGGCATTGGCAGACTTCAATAAAAATTCACTGCAGACTTTCCTGTCAGAAATATTGGATAAGCAAATTGGTATAACTAAGGAAATTATATTTTGAGCTACGATACAGAATCAGAATTGCCTAGACATAACAAGTTCTTGCTGAGTCTAATTATGGTGGCTGCCAAAAAAAATTACTAGAAAATGGAAATCAAAGTTTAAACCAACTGTACTAGAAGCAGTGACTATAGAACAGAAATAAAACAACTGGAAATTGGATCTTTGAAAGGGTAGGAGCAAATTACATAGGAAAACATTGTAAATGTGGGAACAATACATGCAGAATAATGTTTTGGAGGAAGAATGAGGTTTAAATGTAGGCAGGATTTGAATGAACTATGTAATATTTGACAATGGTTGCATAGATTAAAAGTGATGAAACAGTGGGGAGATATCTTTATGTCTCCCAATTATTCAACAAAGTCTTTGCTTGGAAGTGTTTGCATAGGTATTTTTATACCCGAAGCAGACTTCAAAGATTTTTTCCTCAGGTACATTGCAAATGTTGGAGGTGTGATGGGGAAGAAGTAGGTAACTGAGAAAATATTTTTGGGACTATAATGAGTTGGCAGACTGTAGAATTCCCTGTAGACTACTCTGCCAGAACTACTGAGTGAACAAATTGGTATAAATAAGGAAATGATTTTTGAGCTATGATACAGAATTGGAATTGCCTAGACATAGGGCCTTGTTGAGTCCAATTTTGGTGGCTGCCAAAAAAGCAATTACTGAAAAGTGGAAATCAAAGTCTAAACCAACTATATTAGAAGTAGTAAATACAGTAACAGAGATAAAACATCTGGAAATGGGATATTTAGCAAAGGCTAGGAGCATTACATAGAAAAATTGGAATTGTGGGAACAATGCATGCAGAATAATGTTTTGGAGCAGGAATGAGGTTTAAAAGAAGACAGGGTTTGAATGCACTATGTAATGCTTGACAATGACTGGATAGATTATAAGTGATGTATAATGTCTGCAACTAAAATATGTCAATATGGTTTGTTTTCATTTATATAAATGTATAATTGCCTATGTCATAAGTGATAATTTATGAAATATGTTTATTGTTTAAAAGAACTAGCCCACACTGCCCTGTGATCAGCAAAAATAACTTGTAAAATCCCTCCTTCCATTCTTTAAATGCTTCTGAAAAAAATCACATAATCAATTTCCATTTTTAATTCACCTCTTTTATATGTACGATTCATTTTCTTTCTTAAATTCTTTTCACCTACTGCCATGGTTTATTTTATTTTTATTACATCTTTTGAAATTTTCTCTACTTCTTTTCTTAAATTATAATTAAAAGCATCCATCAAAATAATGTCCATATTGGTCACAACATACGGTTTCAATAACTCAAATAATTCTCTCTCCTTACCACTCATAAAGCACATATTTAATTAAACTTCATGCCTGACCTTTAAATTGGATATATACAACCAATATTCTTTCTGATTTAAGAATATGATCTAAAATTATATTTTCATTCTTTAACAAAACCACAATTCCTACACATTTGTCTATCCCCAGATCCCACTCAATTTTACCACCCATAATAATTTAGTCTTCTTTTTTCTTCAACCAAAAATCTCATGTCAACTAATTCAATTATATTAGCAATATTTTTTTTCATGTCACTGGTAAACGATCAATCTCCTAGTATCATTTATAATACTATCTACCTTTAACATAATGAATTTAGATTTATCCATTTCTTTTTTTCTTTATTTCAAATTCTTCCTGTAAACTTTTTCCCTGTCTTTAATTCCCTTCCCATAGAATTTTCACCCTTAACAAAATGCCAGCCTATATCCTCCTCCTCAATCACTTCTTATCCTTCTTTACCTTTATTTTCTAAAAATACCCATTCTCACTCTTGTATGTTCTCCTTCTTCAGTTCTAATCTCCCCTTCTTTTGGTGTTAAATCTTCTTCTTCCCAGGATTCATCTGAAACACTGGCATTATCTTGCCATCTCTGTTCTTCCTCAACCCAAGCATTTTTTTTCTTTCACCATATCACAATCCATTCACAAATCTGTTTAACTTTATAACACTTTGCTTCACATTTTTTGCATCATGTCCCACTCCCCCAACACAATTTTTTATCACATTTATCAATCAAATGATCCTCATTCCCATAAAAAAAAAAAAACAAACAGGTTTTGGGTTGACTCTTGACCCCAATATTTTACAAAACTTCTCACACCCTCTACATCAATAACAATTGGTGTACATTTTTTTTTCAATTTAACATTTTCCACAAACCTCTTTTATCATATACTTCAACCATTTCTTGTAGGTTATTACAATATTTTTCTAAACACACTTTCAATGTCTCTTTTTCAATGTCGGTATGAAATGGAATATGGATTTTTCTTCGTCTCTCTTTTGAATGCCATCATCACATATTCATTCCAAGGAGTTAATTTTTTTGGGCTCTCATAACCATTTAAAAATGTTCTAGTCCTTCTGTCTTAAATACAATGTCACAACATTTCTCCTTATTCATCAAAACAAATGCTATTACCTATGGGATTGATATGTCCAATAGTACAATCAACTTATCTCAAATGTCATATCTGTCCAAAGCTTTCTCTTTTTTACCTTGTATTCTAACAGTGTATCTTTTTTTTTGTTGTATTATCACTTCTCAGTTTTTCGACTCACTTTTTTCTAATGTAAGTGCTACATAATTTTTTTCCACTGCCTTCTGCCTTTCTGCACACTCCTTTCCCCTTCTCAGTCTGTCAGTCTCATCTTTCTGGTAAGTGTCCATAATATCATTCTACAACAGATCTTTTTTTACTGTCTGGCTAACTCTACAGTAAAAGGTATTGCAATAGATCATCCTGCAAATCTCCCAACTGGAGGGTTGTAACAACACACCCAACTTTTTCCTCAACATTTTCTTTTTCCTCCATTTGACTGTCTCCAAAAATATTTTGCTGAAACAAACACTAGAAATGGAAGAGACCAGTTGGTACAATGGCTAAAGTCTTCATCTTCCATGCACAAGGTACAAGGTTCAATCCTGACCTATGAACAATGCCTGTTTAGAGTTCAAATATTCACCATGTGTCTCTGTGGGTTTCCTCCCACCTGCAAAAACATGCTGAGTGTTTCCATCTCAAAACTCACCAAAACAATGGAGCTGTGATCAGCAGCAGACTACATGGTGCCCTATAATGGTTGATTTGTATAAATCAACTGCTTTGAGCATCTACTATGATACACAGTACTCTCATGATAGGAGAACATTGGATCACAGACTGCGTGGAAGTGCCTTGGAAATGCCTGGGGTAGCCACTCAATGGTGTAAAAATATGGCTTTGAGTGATATGGATGTTTGACTAATGGCATGGGTATTTGCTGGTGATGAGTGAGTTGAGGACTTGGCTTATTCTGACCTATACCAGGACCCATTTTAACAGTAGGAGGAGGGTATGTGCCCCATTGGCCACTGTGTGCCCCACCATTAGCCATGGGCCAATAAGCTACTGTCCACCTGGTGTCCAGTTGCCCAACTTGGGTTACCAAGGATAGCTCTGTTGAGTGAAAGCTGGATGTAAAACCAATCAACCTGCTAAACATGACCCAAGTATTGTTACACTCAATGTAGGTTCAATGCCAGGATGCAGCTTGGAAGTAGATGACATAATGGTAAGGAAGGGTCTATATTGGATGATCAAACTTTCAAATGTTCGACTGTCATATGTTCAACACCATATGATAGAATTTTTGAAAGTTCGACTGTTTTAACAGAGATCTCCGTACAGCGCAGGATGGGAAGATTTCCCTGTTTTTCACTGTAATGCGATCTCAGAGTTAGTATATTTAAAGAGCGGGGGTGTGTGGGGGGGTGCAATGGGACTTGCCCCCTTGGTTAAAATGTTCAGGTAGGTTATTTGTGTGGTTTATTTTTTTTTATTACATTTTTGAACTTTTAAAAGTTCTATCATATGGTGTCGACCATATGACAGTCGAACTTTTGAAAGTTTGACTATCTAATATAGACCCATAAGGAAGAGGCTGGACATCCTATGTATCCAGGAGACAAGATGGAAGGGCAGTGCAGCAAAGGCTTGGGATCCAGAGGAGGACAGGCTAGAAATAGTGTGGGAATTATGGTGAGAGAGAGGCTTCAGAAGGCAGTGAGGGATGTCATCAGAATTATTGACCGACTCATGGGAATCCAACTCTAGCCTAATGAATGGGCAGTATTCATAATCTCAGCCTATGATAGGGCAGTATTCATAATCTCAGCCTATGCTCCACAGCAGGGTTGTGGTAGTGAGGAAAAGAGTGAATTCATAAAGCAGATGCAGGACCGACTAGATAAAGCAGGGCAGCATGAACTGGTATTAATAATGGGTGGCTTAAATGCACATATCGGGGCAGACAGAACAGGATATGAGGACTGCCTGGATCCACAAGCCATTCTAGACTTCTGTGTGGTAAGTGACTTGATAGTAGCCAGCACATGGTTAAGAAAGACAGACAGGCACAAGATCACATACAAGAGTGGACAACATGCAACTCAGGTTGACTTCATCCTAGCAAGTAAAGGGCACTGGTGTAGAATTAGCGATTGCAAAATCATCCACAGTGAAAGAGTAGGTCCACAGCAAAAAACACTGGTTGCCACAATCAGTTGCAAGCAGTAGCCAAAGAAGACCTGGAAGTTGACTGGAGAGAAAGCACAGCAGTTCCAGGAATTACTCAGGGTGCTAGCACCTCAAGAAGAAGAAATCGCTGGAGTTGAAGAACAGCTATGCCTCAAAACAGCATGTGTGAAGACTACAGAACAGATATGCGTCCGAGCCAGGTATGGAATAAGGTACATAAGGAAAGCTGGCGGTGGAATGCAGAAGTCCAGGAAGTCTTCAAAAGAAAGAATGAATACAAGAAAAAGTGGGAGAAAGAAAAGACAAACTAGGAATACTGGTTGGCTAACAAACAGGCTAAGAGAGCAGTCATGATAGCAAAGAACAAGGCATCATATGCACTGTACCAGCTTCTGGAAAGTAGGAGGCACAAAGAAATTATATCAGGATGCAACACAAAGATGGAAAGATAAAGATTTTCAAACACCCTTCATAAGGGATGCCAGCAACAACCTGCTCACCAGTCCACAGGACATCAAAGGCAGATGAAAGGAGTACTTCCGGCAGCTTCTGAATGAAGAAAACCCCACAGAAGCTGTACGGCCACAGATACAGACTAAAATGAGAGAAGAGGAGGAGCCCATCATGGAAGAAGTAAGAACAGCACTAAGGAAAATGAAGACAGGGGAAAGCAACATGTTCAGATGAGGTCATAGCAGATATGATAAAGATGTTGGGTGACATAGAGGAGAAATGGCTCCTGAGGGTACCTGTAGCAGTGTGGAGAGAAAGGCGTATCCCACATGACTGGAGAATAAGTATACTAGTATCAACATTCAAGAACAAAGGGGACATCTTCAGCTGTGGGCAGTACAGAGGTATCAAACTCCTGTCACATTGCATGAAAGTTCTGAAGAGATTGAATGATAAATGGATACTCAGACTAGTATAAAGTAAGATGGTAGATGAGTAGTTCATATTTAGATCAGGATGTAGAACAATTGACCCAATGTTTGCAGTGAGACAGTTAGTTGAGAAGAAGCTAGAGATGAGGAAAGAGTCCAACTGGGTATTCCTAGACTTGGAGAAAACAAATGACAAGGTCCCAAGACTTGGGCAGTCCTGCAGTGGTTTGAAGTCCCAGAAACCCTGGTAGTATTACTGCATGCTATATACAAGGACCCGATGACTCAAGTACGAACAGTGTTTGGTCTTATAGAGGAATTCCCAGTGAGAGTGGGTGTGCACCCTGGTTCATCTCTGTGTCCACTGCTGGTCATGCTGGTGATGGACTACACCAGCAAACAGGTTGGAAGGGATAGATCAACAAAATTGCTCTATGCAGACAATGTGGCATTACAGGCAAACTGAGGATGAACTTCAGCAAAGGATGGGGGAATGGGATGCAAAACTGAAGGCACACAGAGTACAGATAACACAGTTCTAATGGCAGCAGAGGATAGAGTTCAGAAGAAGCTGAGAATTGAGATAGAAGGGAAGATAATGGTACAGGTTAACAGCTTCAACTATCTGGGGGGTGGTTGAGAAGAAGGGAAGTCTGAATGAGGAGGTCAAAGCTAGAATCAGAGGGACTGCAGCCAACTGGCACTGTGTGTCAGGGTTACTATATGACAGAAGACTGCCAAAGAAGGTGAGGAATAAGATGTACAAAACAGTGGTGTGACCAGTACTACTGTACAGTACAGAAACCTGCACAGTAAAGGTAGACCAGTTCAGGAAACTAGAGGTGATAGAGATGAAGTGTCCGAGCTAGGTGGTAGGATGGACACTGTGGGACAGATGAAGAAATGAGGACATAAGAGCAGAAGACAAAGTAGCTCCAATTGCAGAAAAGGTCAAAGAGAACAGATTATGTTGGTTCTGGCACATGTGCAGAAAAGCAGAAGACAATCTGGTGAAGAACGTTTGGGACGGACAGGAAGAAGGAAAGAGGAAACAGGGGCATCCAGCAAAGAGATGAATGGATTGTGTGAGATAAGACCTATGACAGTCAGGCATGAATGTCGAAGAAGGCAAGGGAGTGGTAATGAACAGAGAGAGGTGGCGACAGTTGACATGATACCCAGTCTCCATATAGAAAATGAGAAAAAGGGGGGGGTTGATGATGATGATGAAACACTCCGAATCCACATCTTCAATTCCAAACTTATTTCCTCTGTTACATTCCTTTCCTGCATTCATCTGTACCATGATACTACCCACCCACCATCTTCCCAACCCACACTGCACTAGCAATGGAACGTATGCAAGTACTCGATTGTCAAGACAGCTACAAGTGGATGAAGTTCCTCAATGGCCTGGCCAAATTTCCCCTGGCAGTATAAATATTATGTTAGATCTCCCCTGAAAATAGGGCACTAGTCTAGTGGAACTAACTCGGTCAACAAAGGATAAGTAAATAAAATGAAATAAAATACAACAACTCTACAAAAAAGGGAAACACTAACAAAACTTAGGTCCCAAGCTGGAACCATTCTCTTTCAAGGTGGTTTAATGTGGAGGTTGCTCTTCAAGAACCGTTTGACTGGGAGCCTCATGACTACAGGTGGATCCATAGGTTTATTGAGAGATGCATACACTAGTCCTAAGATGAATAGCTCATATAGGTACTGTAAACCCAAGGACTCCTGTTCTTCATTTGGGTCATGATTTCTCCTTTGACTTCAGAAGAAAAATCTTTTTCACTAGGACAGATATGATTTACTTGTTCATAGTTCATTGTTTCATAGACAGTTACTATGGGATGCAGTCCAGTAGTCCATTGGTAAGTCTTGTCTAATTTCCTAATTGCTCCAAAGCAGAGCTTCCTAACTAATTCCTGGCTCTACTCATGCTCAACACCAAGGCTGGTCTCGTCCTATAATCCCATCATTCTTCTTCACTGCATCTTCATCTTCTAACCATAGTTTTTTTTTACCTCACCCCACTTTCTTGCAGCCATCCTCTCTATTCACTTTCCCCTGCCATAGTCATTTTTAATTTTTTTGATCTACTCTCCCTTTCCCCTCCTTTCTTAACATCTCCTGTTCCACTACTGTGCTGCCAAATTACATATTCTTCACATACTCTTTTGTAATTTGTAAGTCTTTCTCTAGTAACTCTATTCACATACATTATCTTTACATATATATATATATATATATATATATATATATATATATATATATATATGTAAAGATATATGAAATATCTAAAGACATGCTTCTGAAGCATTTCTCCCCGGGCCTCCGCTGAAAACAGGATCTGTGGAACCTAGTTGGACTTTCCCAGTCAACAAAATGTTAAATAAATAAAATAAATAAATATATATATATATATATATATATATATATATATATATATATATATATATATATATATATATGGGTCTACCTGACATGGTCGACAGTTCATATGATTGACACTCATTTGGTCGACAGTTCATTTGGTCGACAAGCAGTTTTGCACCCTTCCCCAATGTTGTGCAACCCTGGAGTTGATACATATAGTTAGGGGGGTGTGGAGGTGTGGGGGGGGGGCGAAGCTCCCCACCTAAAATGCTTGTCGATCAAATGAACTGTCGACCAAATAAACTGTCGATCATATGAACTGTCGACCATGTCAGGTAGACCCATATATACACACATTTGTTACTTTACTGACCAATTATTCACTTGCTCTCTCATCACTGACTCTGCTTGCTAACTTATTTAATAACCCTTTTTGTCAAGCAATCAGTGTCTCTCTGTATATCTCTCTTTGAATTCATGTGTTTTCTTACATTTTTTCACCATTGCATCCAACTGCCTCTCTTCACCTCTTGTAGTTTTAAACAAATTAAGTGTACTTCTCTCACTAGACAATCTTACTATTTCTTAGGTTACTGTGTGTTATATTGTATTATAGTTGTATAAATGACAACATTTATAACTCTGTTTTACATTGTACTTGTATAAATGACAATCCCTATCAAATGTTTATATTTGCTACACTGTACTGTTTTTGCTTTCATGCAATAAACTGGTGCTTTTATCCCCAGGCTTCTACTACTCTATTGCCCAGTTGAAGTTTCCCAGTAAACAAATGTCAATAAATAAAATAAAAAACAGTCCCTGGTTAAATGGCTTGTTCAGAGACTCTGTAGGGAAATGGAAGCTAAGGGAAACAAACCATGGACTAAAGGAAGCAGGTCGTTTACAGCTGATAGCCTTAATTCTCTGTGTTGCTAGACTAAGCACTTCAATATAAAATAAATGACGGCAGTTATTTGGGCTATCTTGAGCATGTCCTCTAAATAAAAGCCCCCAAAGGGTAACAAAGTCAAGTCTTCCAAGCAGTAAATACAATCATGATAAAGATGGTGTGTTAGTTGCACCAGGAAGCCCACTGGGGCAGCAGGAGAGGTTTCTTCCTTACCATTTGCAGGACGGGAGAAAAGCAGTGTTACCGTAGTCTGAAATGGAGCAATTAATATCATATACTGGCTTGTACTTTTTTATCTTCTGAATCACACTAAGGAGCAAGGGTATCGGAGGAAAGACAGAAAGAGATCAACCCAATTCAGTGAGAAGGTACCTACTGCCCATGTCTGTCTCTGTGTAGCTATACAGCAGAATTTATCTGTTCGATGAGGAGAGAAAGTGTTTTTGGCACACACACACAACTTTAAGATTTAAACATATACTGCTGTCCCATATCCACATGGGGATCTTTCTTGTCAAATCCTTCAAACAGGGTGTTTTTTTATTTGGTCAGGGAGGGGCTTCAAAGACATCCAACAGGCTTCCTGTACTGGAGTCATGACTTTAGTCATAGGCAGCTCTAATCCTAAAAGTCCAAGTCTCTTTTCTGAGAAGTAGAAAGCCTGTTTAGACTGTCATTTGGGTAATAAGTGAGACAATATCCCTGAATGATAGGTCGTCTGTGGAGAGGAAATGTGGACCTGTAACCCAGCTCCTCCTCTAAATTAGTGGTGGTTGAGTCAAGCTGGGGAGAGACTTCCATGTTCTTGTTTACTGGATATATTCTATACACAGGCACTTGATCATCCCTTACCTATCTGCTTTGCATAAAACTTGTAAAGTCATGGTCCAGTCTTAACCATTCATGGGGGTCATCTGGTGGATGGGTGAGGATGCTGATCCACCAGGTAGCAGTTGCTGGGGGGTGGCAGGTGTCCTAAGCTTTGATGTAATGGCCTTAACATGTCTGATGGCAGACATCTGTTAAGAAGCCTTCAGGGAGAAGTCATTAGTCTCTGCCTTATGGACAGAGGTCTCAATAAATGCAGGCAACAGAGCCAGGGCTGCAAAGTCACCTCTACCAAATACGACATCCTCAGACTTAAGAGTCTTTGAGCCAGAGAGTTCCAGCATATCTCTACTCTTCTTCTAGGCATGCTTCCCTTCAACAATTTTTCTTTTTAGTTAGAATGTCTGTAGGTCCCTGCTGATGCATTTCTGCAGATATTTACTTGACCTGTGAGTCATTTTTTTATTTTAGTACACCTGTAGTGCAAGTTCTAATCTTTAAATTGTTTTGCAACTGATTCCTTTGCAAATCTCACATTTCAGAACATTGTACTGTAATCCATGACAATACAAACACTGCTTGTGTTAATTCCCAGGGGGCATCTGCCTCCTACAGGTATAGCTGGGAAGTGCTATGGAAATTATTACTATTATTCTGAGTAAAATTATATAATGACCTAGAGATGGACACAGGCCAGCATGGATTCTCAATGGGAATTCTGACCTGACAAACCTGTTAAATTTTTATAATAACTTCCTGGATCAGGAATTAGTTGGATACTATATACCTAGATCTATCCAAGGCATTTGACTCAATTCCCTAAAAAGTGATTCTGACAGAAACAAAGACATTGAACATCTCCCGGCAGATAATCAACTGGATTATAAATTGGTTGTAAAGTAGAAAATGATGCAAGTAAGAATAACATATGTTTATTGGGTGGAGGGGGGTCTTAGAGGATCTAAGCTTGGATCCTTTCTGTTTAACATTTTTATGTTAACATAGCAATCCCAGCCATGGAATATGGGAAAGGAACTTCTCTGTTGACTCAAAGACTGGAGTTGTAGTGACAAACTCAGAAGAACAAAATAAAATGTTACACTTTCCAGATCCAAAAACAGACAATATGACAGACTCCATCCCCACACAGTTTCATTCCTACTTTATGCAACCAATATTATCTCTCTTAGACACTAATACATCTGCCCCCTCTCTCTACCCCCTGTCTAACCAAAACCACCCACAGCTCGTCAATCTTAGTCTAGTACTCACCTCACATATAAAAACGTTGCTCCTTAAACTAAAAACTACCTCCATAGCTGTGGATCAACTACCATCAGACTACTTAAAAATGGCCACAGAAGTCATAGCCTTCCCTGTGTCTATACTAATTAATAGGTCCATAGCAGAAAGATACGTCCCATCACTGTGGAAAAAATCCTACATCATACCAATGCACAAAGGTGGCACATCTACAGCTCTGATGAATGAATTGTCCAAAAGTGCTTATCTTTTATGCTCTGCAGTTAAATTTATGGTTTTAGCTGTCTTGGTCCTTGTTGTTTTGTTTTTTTTCTGCTTACATCTACAGAGTTTAATAGCTACACACTGACAGCTATTCTCTCCCCCCCTCTCCAAAATATTAGGGAAATGCATCCATATGCAACTGACGCAGTAGTGAACCTCAGATAACCTGCTCTCGGAAACACAACATGGCTTTATGCCTCAGCACAGCACTGCTACTGACCTACTACATTTTACCAATGTAATAAACTGACATAGAAACAATGGTCTCCTTTTGCAGATACTCAACATTAATATGTGCCGTCTCAATGATAAATAAGCTCCAAGACATTACCCAAAAATCTTTCTCCTGCGTAGAAACCTGCCTGAAAGAATCAAACCTCCTACATCACCCCAAGAAAACTAAGTTAATTCTTTTCACCTCAAAAAGTTGCCGATCAAAAGCAATCTTTTACCATAAAGTCAGCAAATAATAATGTCACTGAAACTGTAACGCACAGTAAACTTCTAGCCATTATAATAGATGACAGTCTCATATAAGACCAGCATATACTGCACACCATCAAAACTACACTCATAGGATCAATAGATTCCTTACATATAATGCGAGAAAAACTCTAGTCACCACCTTCTTACTGCCAACTCTCCTATACAATAAAACAGCTAAATTTGCCACCAACCTCCCACCATTGTCATAGCTTAAAGCAATTAAAATGGCTTGAACTACAGGCAACTGCATAACATATTCACAGCTAACTACAGCACAGAAACTCCTTCAGCATCCAGAAAAATGCCCTGCACTACAAAACGTACTGCTGCCCTAGTGTCCAGCAAGGGACATCCATTCTAGTAACAAATTCTTACTACTCGCAAATAATGTTACAGGAGAATTGCTTTACTCCCAGTAGATTGCTAAACCCTGGAATAGTATCCCCACACAAGTAAAACACTCCACTAAACTCAGTAGTTTTAAACCACTGCTTAAACACTATCTTAACCAATCCTGGTCCTGCACATGCTCATCACCAGGTTAAAACTTTGTGCTCACTGTATGATACTCTCCAAATACGTTCCTTAATCAGAACACTCTCAACCTCTCACTGAAGTGACAAAACATTTTTTATACATAACTGTTGCCTGTACAATCCATTAAGTTGCACATATGCTTTCTCTTTAGTAACTTCCACCTCTGTAAAATCTTAGAATGTATAAATGTAACTACTGTTTGGGTATAAATGTAAATAGAAATGTAATTACTCTGTGTTTAACTGGGACTAAGTATAATGCAATGTAAACAAATGGAGCTTTTCTCCACTGAAAACGGGTATTAATCAGTCGCTGCTTACATATCAATCACACATCCCCTGGTTATCTCCCGCCACTAAGACCATCTGCCACCTGTCCCTCTATGCAATCATATCATCATTAGTGGCCAAGCTTTTACAATCTCTCCACCTTCCTATCTACCCTCACGAGTGGCTTACCTCACCTGCCATGTTTACACACACACACACACACACACACACACACACACACACACACACACACACACACACACACACACACACACACACACACACACACAGCCCCTGGTGACTACTGGCTTCCCTACTTCTTACTCCTCCTATCAGATCCCATTTTGAATTCCCCAACCTTTTTCAACTGACTGGACATACAGACACCCTTACTGTCCCTGTACTTTGCTGAATCAAATTAAACTACATGCTCTTTTAGCCAATCATTTTATCTTACACAACATCCTATCAGAGCCTCCTTAGTCCACCTTTCAAACACACATTAGATGGCCTTCCCCAACCAATCATTTCTCCTTTTTCAAGTTTTCCTCCAATCATAAGATTGCTTCTGTAATAAGGATATAATATGAAGATGTATGACTTCTTGTGGAAATGGCTGATCTTTATTATAAAATAAACATGATTTGGACTTAATATAAATACACACACACAACAAGAACTGTTTTTTTATGTATGTAAGCACTCATCTGCCTTGCACTAACAAATAAATGCATTGTACCACCAAGACAACTTTTATTATTTTTATTTATTTATCATTGGATAGCAGCTTATTGATTTTTCCTGCAATACATGACTTTTCACAGTTATCTTTTTGTTTCTTTTACATTCTGATATCCACCATCTGATACCAAAGTCGATATTTTGATAGTCTTTACTGAGTGATTAATATATTGCTAGACAACTATATTTACTCAGGCCCTGGTTCTCCTCTTCATTTTCCTGTGGTTGAGTTCTGGTGGGTACCCTGGTAGTTTCATCCTACCCAGATACATGCACAGTCTACAGGAACCAGCTTTTACCCATTTGCCTGTACTTTTAACAGTTTGAATCAATCAGACTTTTCTGGAAAGCGAGGACAAATAAGTAAATAAATAAAACTCAGCTCTCCTCAACTATAGCTGTTAAGGGGCGATCTGACCTCTCCTCTATCAGCTAAAGCTGGTAAGGAGAGATCAGGTCTCCTGTTTCGGCTATACCTGCTAAGGGGCGATCTGAGCTCCACTTTATCAGCTATGGTTGCTAAGGGAAAATCTCATTTTGAAGTATAAATGTCTTTACATATGATCGACTGTTGACAGCTACAGGCATTGCCTTTAATGCACATCACACTGACCCTAGGAGCAGCAACAGTGTAGCTGGCATCGCATTTCCATAGAATGGTTATAAGAAGGAATTTTGTCTCGGGCAGGAGGCAAACAGAACAAGGTACCATTAGCAATCGTGTCAGCACCAGATATTAAAATGTTTAAAATCGATTGATAACTGGGTCGATAACTTGATACATGTTCTCCTTATTAGTAGCAGCGAACTTCACACTTCTGAGACTTTGCGCTTGTGAAGTATAATTCACTGCAACATTGCTGGATACTGTAACATACAAGTGCAACTGTTTTCTTTCATTGAGAGAGATGCATCAGGAAGACCTTCCGACTTTTTTAATTTGAAGAAAAGATTTGTGTTTCTAATACCGTGAATGGAATGAACCTCATTCCTAAGTCAGGGTATGATTAAAATGTATGTGATTAGTATCACATCAGTCTTTGATGTTTGCCAAGAGTGCTCTTCTCAGCACCCGCACTGTATCCAGAATCACCTCCTTCTGCAGTTTTTAAGAGGTTACATGTATTGGTAGCACATTTCAGCATAATTGTACATTTTTTATTAGTCCTCTCGCTCCTGATAATATTCACACTTTCTGGATATCTTTCCTCCATACTGCTCTCCCTTCTGATTACAAATCCTGGTATTTTATAATTTTGGGTCTCTCATTATATAGGTTCATAGGTTCATAGGTTCATAGGTTCATACTAGGCTATCTGCCCTAGGGCATTTATAAGCCTAGCCAGAGTGTGTTTGGCTTTCGCCACCCATTTTAAATTAATTTTGCTATGCGTTTTTTTGAGGTTAGTATACTGTCTAACAGTGACACAGAAGTGATAGCCGGGGTAAACCTACGATCTCCCATCCACTCATCAAGATTCCTCTTGAAGAGAGTCAATGTGGGACTCTGCCTAACCTGGACTGGGATTTTATTCCAGAGTGAAGGGAGCCTCTGGGTTATGAATCTGTCCCTCCAGCATGTCCTATTTATTTCAGTGCTGAGGTTCAAGTCTCGAGCCAGAGCTCGATGGGATTTGGATTTTCTGATGTGCAGCATGTCCATTAATTCTGGGTTGGACATGGCTTTATACGTCAGGCACAGATCGCCTCTGAGCAGGCGGTATGCCACTGAGTAGAGCTGGAGTTTCTTTAACCGGGCAGCATATGGCATCTGTTTGAGCCCTTTGATCCTCTTGGTGAGGTACTTTTGGGGTCTTTCCAGTTGCTGCAGGTGTCTGGTAAGGTACATCCCAAAAGGGGCATTGTACTCAATTATGGGCCTGATGAGGGATGAGTAAAGAGGCACAATGACCTCCCTGATCTAGATGTGAATCCCTTCATGATTAGGTGGGCTATATAAAATGTTTTTCTAACCACTTTGGCCACGTGGTTGTCAAATGAGAGATTGCTATCAACTTGGGTCCCTAGGTCCCTAATGACTTCTTCTGTACTTAATGGATTACCACCTATGTGGTAATTTGTGGGCACTTTGTTTTTGCCAAAGGGGATGACTATATACTTTTTGGCGTTTAGCTTGAGGCCATGGCTCTGGCAGCAGTTGTCTGTTTCTATGAGGCCCTTTTGGAGGATGCTTGTGTCGGCTGGAGAGTTGGTTATGGCACCCAGTTTGCAGTCATCTGCGAACTTGGTCAGCCACAGTCCTTCTTTGTTGGCCTGTACCGCCGAGAAATATATACCGAACAAGAGAGGTCCCAGGACTGAGGCTTGTGGGATGCCACTTGTAACTGGTTTGGAGTCTGACATGGCTCCAGCAATTCTAACTATGTGGGTTCTGTCCTTGAGCCAGTTTGCAACCCATCTAGTGACATAGGGGTTTATATTTAAGCTGGTGAGCTTATCTATAATGCCCGAGTGGGGTATTGTATCGAAGGCTTTTGCGAGGTCCAGGTAGGCTGTGTGGACCACCTTCCCCTCGTCAATGGCCTTGGTGACTGTTTCAAAGAAATCAACCAGGTTTAAGAGGCAGGATCTGCCCTTAACAAAGCCAAACTGGGTAGGATCCAGTGTCTGTAGGACTCCAATATCTTTATTTATGAGGTCCATGATGATCCTTTCCATAGCTTTGCAGACCAAGCTAGTCAGGCTTATGGGGCGATAGTTTCCAGGATCCGTTGAGGCACCACCTTTGTGGAGAGAGACCACTGTTGCTGTACGCCACTCTTTGGGTACATATCCTGTAGTAAGGCTAAGATTGAACAGTAGTTTTATGTTTGGGTTTAGCTCTTCTTGGAGTTCATGTAGGACGCAGCCCGGGACACCATCTGGTCCCATTGATGCTGTGTTTTTTGCTTTGGAGAGGGCGGCTCTTACCTGAGCATCTGAGATGTCAGGGGGGCAGCACTCTGTTGGGATAGATATTTGCCCTTTTGGTGGGGAGAGGGGGAGAAGTTTGCACTGAACCTGTCAGCTAGGATGTTGGCAATGTCTGTGAGCTCGGTGTACTTTTTGTCATTTTGGACTAATTCTGAGCATATCTGGGAATTCCCACCCAGGTTCCTAACATAACTAAAGAAAGCCTTGTGATTATCCTTAGTGTCCTGTGCAATTTTTCTCTCAAGCTGGCCTTAGACGATTTTATGAGTGCCCGTAGTTTTTGCTAATACTGATCAGAGATGCCTTCCTTTTGGGATTTTGCTCTATCATGTAGTAGCTTCCTCTTTCTATTGTATAGTTTGTTTATGGCTGGGGTCCACCAGACAGGACGTCTGCCTTTGGAGGATTGGGTCTTGGTTTTATTTGGGATTCCATAATCCATGCATTCCTGAAGGTGTTCATAGGATGTGTTTATAAAGGATTCTGTGGTCTGGGCCATATTTTCCACAGGCCCAGGGGCTTTGAAGGATTTCGCCTCGGTTTTCAGGCGTGAAATTTGCTTTAGAGAAGTTTTTCACTGTGGTTTTCTGGGTAGGGGTGGAGTCGGGATGTGAATATCCAGTGAGATTAGTTTATGGTCTGATCTTACCAGTGAGGGATACACTTCTGGTCTGGAGCATAGTGTCCCCATGTTGGTGATGATCAGGTCCAGTATGTTTTCCCTCTTGTGGGAGTGGTAACAAGTTGTTCCATAGCATTTGAGTTTATAAATTCTAGGAACCTTTGGGCTAGGGTGTTGGAGCTAGAGTAATGCTCCCAGTCTATGTTTGGGTAGTTGAAGTCGCCCAATATAATGGTGTTTGGAGAGACCTTCATATTTTCCAGTATTCTCAGGAAGGCCAAGTGGGGTTCCTGTGTTTGGGAGGGTGGTCTGTAGCAGGCTATAAACTGGAAGGCAGTTTTACCCACAGTCAGCTGCACATGGATAGTCTCTGATGCTTCGTGCTGTGCCACCAACCTGGAGGTGTGGGTATCTTTGACGAATATTGATACTCCCCCTCCTTTTGTGGTTCGGTCCAAGTTTTGGGGCCGAAAAGTATGGTATGACCTGGTAGTGCTGGGGTGCTCTCGGGAGCCTTGAACCAGGTTTCTGTTACTGCACAGATATCGATGTTCTCCATGCTAAGGAGAGTTTCGAGTGTGTGCATCTTGAGGTTTAGACTTCTGGCATTGAGTAGCATTACTCTTAGTTTCTTATCCCTTGTGATACCTATGGAGGTGGGTTTGTCTTTTGAGCCTTGCCTAAAAAAGGCACTATGGGGGTAGCAAGAGCCTTTGCCAATATCCGAAAGCCCAGGGGTGACAGGTGCAAGCCGTCCCTAGCGAAGCATCGTGGCTTGTTGAGCATGTCATCCCAGGCTGATAGGCATTGATCCCCTTTGAATGACACCAACACTTAAGCCAATTGTTGAAATTGATCATCTTGTCTTCATATTGTGGCATCATTCTTGGTGAGGGTAAGATGCTACTCAAGGTCAGGGTCATACCGCCTGGGCTACATGCTCAGAGAGCTCCTCTATGTCTCTTTTCATGTAGTCCAGGGAGGTACGCTCAGGTCATTCACACCAGCATGGACAATGACTGAGTCATATTTGTACTTGCCTTGGAGTGACCTGAGTGCTTGTGTTATGTGGCGGATCCTAGCGCCGACAGGCAGCTCACCGTGACCCTCTCCTTGTTCAGCCTGGTGAGCGGACGCCAGTGTGCCTGACGATAGAGTCATCTATTACAAGTGTATCAGGTGTGTTGTTTAGCCTTAAGGGCTGTGACTGTTCGGCACACTGGCTTTGTGAGTTATGTGTTGCACGTGTTTTGTTTTGGGGTAGCGGTTGCTTGGGTGTCTGCTTTGGAGGTCTCTGCTGCTTAGGCAGATTTTTATTTAGAGCCTCCGAGTATGTTTTTGTGTGTTTATGTGTTTGGTTTGTTGTCGTGGTAGGTCTATGTGAGACTGGAATTGTAGTGAGTGTGGTTTCCTTCTCCTCCTTTCTGGTTACGCCAGTACTGAGTTGAGAGAGCTTAGCCTCCAGTTTGGCTATGTGGTTGCATCTCTCACATGTGTTGGAATTTGTTGGGAGGAGGAGAGGGTTGTCTGTGTACATGAGGCAGTTGTAACATTGCCTCAAGATTCCCAGATTCACCTGCTGGACCGGAGAGGAGATTGACAACTGACCTTTGGACATGCTAGAATAGTATTGGGAATTCCTTTATAATTGAAAAAAAGGGCCAATGGGGAACAAGGTACTCAAGGGGAGTTTGTGAGGGTGTAGTGCTTTTAATTTTTTTAGACCTGACTTATATAATTGCTTTAGTGAGCAAGTGCCAGGTAACTTAAGTGCAATGTGTTACAGGTAACCTAAATGCAAAAACGACAAACAGTAACTTTCTTACAAGTGAAACAAGGAAATAAGTACAGTAGGCAATGCAGATATCACTAGGGATCCACAGAAGTGCTAAAAGGCCGTGTTTTAGGTGGAATTAGCGTTTCAGGGAAATAAACAAACAAGCATACAAATAAAGCTAGATTCAGCAGGCCTGGATCTAGTCTATGCTACAGCAAACAAGGTGTACCAATTTCAGTAAGAAGCAGTTAGAATATGCAGGCACTATAAGCCTTTAACCAGATATTCCATGCTCAGAAGGGCAGAGTCCAGCCTCTCCTCCCACAAGAGTGCAGACCGCAATCCTTCCTAATGTAAAATAACTGGCCTGAAGCCCAAGTGCTTAAACCAGAACTAATACACTTTTAGAGTAACAGACACTGAGCTCTCAATCAGCAGTTCCTAACTTAGAAGGATGTAAGCTGCCTGTCCTGCCACCACAGTGCAGGCCACAAACCTTCCTAATGTAAAACAACTGGACTGAAGCCCAAGTGCTTAATCCAAAATACTTAGAAATGATAGCTACACTTTAATCAAGTTACTACCAGCAGTAATAAATACAACTGAATACTTAAAAAATGCCTGGATTAGTGCTCAAGTTATACAAACAAAGCTAGATTCAGCAGGTCTGGATCTAGTCTATGCTACAGCAAACAAGGTGTACCAATTTCAGTAAGAAGCAGTTCAAATATGCAGGCACTATAAGCTTTAACCAGAAATTCCCAGCTCAGAAGGACAGAGTCCAGCCTCTCCTCCCACAAGAGTGCAGAACACAAACCCTCTTAATGTAAAATAACTGGCCTCAAGCCCAAGTGCTTAAACCAGAATTAATACACTTTTAGAATAACAGAAACTGAGCCCTCAATCAGCAGTTCCCAACTTAGAAGGATGTAAGCTACCTGTTCTGCCACTACAGTGCAGACCACAAACCTTCCTAATGTAAAACTGGTCTGAAGCCCAGGTGCTTAAACTAAAAGGCTTACAATGAGTTACACCAAGCAGTAATAAATACAATTGAGTACTTTTAAGATGACGCAAGAGCAAAATAAAGTAAGAAAAACACAAATACAGTATTTTTTTTTTTGTTTTGGAAAGAGAGAAAGGAAAGAGAGAAAGGAGTAGCAGAAACTAAGCTGATTGGCCTTCTCAAATGCTCTCCCTGTACTGGGTAGCATGAGGTAATGACACTAGACTGGGAGGAGGGTCCCAGATCAAATTTACACTAGGGGCGGGCAACTGCAAAGCCACCAACTATAAAAACACTACA
The DNA here is from genome assembly GCF_019279795.1 of Protopterus annectens. Taxonomy (NCBI): domain Eukaryota; kingdom Metazoa; phylum Chordata; order Ceratodontiformes; family Protopteridae; genus Protopterus; species Protopterus annectens. The sequence continues at coordinate 873,638,531 of NC_056733.1, forward strand.
CCAACAGGGAGGGAAGGTGGGAAACAAACTGCAGAAATGTTACTCACAGCTGAAAAGCAGCAGTGAGCCTTTAAATGAAAGTTTTAAACAGCTAATAATTGCTGGGTATAGCAACTTGACTGATTTAACACTATGTCAGTCTTGTTTTTCTTTTGACTGCTGTATCTGATTTTCTTGCATCTGTTTTCCAACTGTTGGTGATGGGTGATCCCAAGTGATCCGAACTTCATTAGTGTCAATAATACTTTGTGCTTCATGTTTTCAGTGCATCTCAACCACACCTGTACTGTAATGTTTGCACAGTCCTATCTTAGACTGCTGACCAGAGTTTATTAAACAAAGACTTATCACAATCACCAAAGAATGATAAAAGTTTGGGTACTGTGTGCTCAGTCTTGATGTGTCATAACACCTAGGATTATGTCAGATTGATGAATGCTCTTCTGTCTATACAGTGGAAACATACACCCGTGACAAGAAAGAACTAAAACTGTATGGGTAGATACTAGCTTTACACCAGGATGTGATGATATCCTAGGAAAGGTGGCATCTACCTGATGTTCGGGTGGATGGGGAGCATGTTCATTTCCTGAGAAATTGGGTTGGACATTGGAATCACCCTTTGGCAAAGTTTCCATTGTTCAAGGCCGCAACAGTACAACACACAAAGAACATAAACATTTTTCTTTTCATTTCTAATTATGTATAAATAGAATTTTTACTTCTGATAGACTGACAAATCAGTAAAGAATTATTCTAAATTATTGTTGTATTCTGCATACTGGGAAGAACTTAAACACAGCACCTTTATGCAGAATGTCACACTGTGACAGTGATGACAAGTGAATCCCAACCCCTGCATACTGAGGTAAATCAGGCTGTATCACAGTCTACCTTTGAGATTTCATTGTAAAATGTTCAGGCTATAACAACAGGCATTCAGGTACAACATGCATCTAAGACTGCCATTCATCTCTTATGGATTTTTGGTGCAGCCTCAGTGAAGAATTCACGCCATCACTTTAACTGATTCAACCTATGACATTTTACTCATGGCATGAAAAAGATTTTCTGATGAAATACATAGGATTTTTACTTCTGATGCAACATAGTAAAATTATATTCTAGACTTTTAATGTATTGAGCATACTGAGTGGAAGTTCAGCACAACACAGACAATGGAAACCAAGTATAATTCAAAAGATACAGTTTTGTACCTACCATAAATGTAGATGTTCGAGTGTTCACACTGCTGCAGTCATTACACTTGGGTTATCCTGCCGTCAGGCGGTCCCGCAGTTGGCCAGAGTTCCAAAGTCTTGGTCTGGCGTCGGTTGCTGTCGCTTCTTCCCTGACGTCAGTGTGCCAGGGGTATAGAAGATGCATCCGACGCCATTTTCTTCAGTTTTTCTTGCCCCAGATGTCAGGTACCCCGAAGTAGGTAGGCAATACATATTGCTAATAAAAATATACATATAAAAATAAAAACAATACCTTCAGTTACAAGCAAATACGCCACAAAGGTAGTATAGGATAGAAAGGCATAGATAAGTCCAGCTAATTCAGAGGGGATGGAGGGAGGGTAACCTGGACTGCAGCAGTGTGAACACTCGAACATCTACATTTATGGTAGGTACAAAAAGTACAGTTTTGTACCTACCATAAATGTAGATGTCCGATAGGTATGCATCTGCAGTCCTAACAAATGGGTTGTCCTGGCCTCAGGCAGCCCTTCGGTCAGTTGTCCTGGCCTCAGGCAGCCCTTCGGTCGGCCGGATTCCAAAGTCTGGGTCTGGCCTCGGCTGATGTCGCACTTCACCCGACGTCATAGCTGCAGTTCTTCGGGTATAAAGGCATCAGCCGACGCCATTTTCCTCAGTGTTTCTTGCCCCAGATGCCAGGTGCCCTCTAGGAAGGCTAAATTTGGATAAATGCAAATGGTTCCAAATAGTAGAGAGCAAACAAAAAATAAGCATGTATGTACATATATACAAACAAATACACCATAATAGATTCCCCCAGCTAGCTACAAGATGGGCAAATACCCTAGGAGTACCACAGAGGGGAAGGAGGGTGGTAATCCTGACTGCAGATGCATGCCTATCGGACATCTACATTTATGGTAGGTACAAAACTGTACTATGTCCTTCAAGGATGCATCTGCAGTCCTTACAAATGGGTAGAATACCATAGCCAAACTGGGGAGGAGGAGAAATAAGATTATGGTGTAGTTAAGATCCCTTGCAAAACAGCAGTGGCAAAACCTGCTCGGGATCTGGAGTATAAAGGTAAATTATAATGCTTGGCAAATGTATGCACGGAGCTCCAAGTAGCAGCCTCTAAAATGTCTTTGGTAGCCACTCGTAAGAAAGCTGTGGTAGTGGCTGTAGCCCTTGTAGAGTGAGGCCTGATGTTTTCAGGAGTTTTCTTCCCATGGTAGGAGTAACAAAATCTAATGCAATTTCCTATCCACTTAGAGACTGTCTGTTTTGAAATTGCTTTTCCTTCCATTCCTGTCGCATATGCTACCAGTAGCTGGTCAGTCTTTCTATTGCTCTTGGTCCTGTCCAGGTAGTAACGTAATTGTCTATGTACATCCAAGGTATGCAACAGTCTTTCTCCCCTGTTCTGTGGGTTGGGGAAGAATGTAGGTAGGTGGATAGTTTGATTTAAAGATACCCTGGAGACTACCTTTGGCATAAAAGTAGGATTAGTTCTCATGGACACTCTATCTTGATGGAAGATCAGGAAGGGCTGTACTGCCATTAATGCCTGTAGCTCAGATACCCTTCTTGCTGAAGTGATTGCAAGCAGGAAAGCAGTTTTCCATGATAAGTACTGTAATTCTGCTGTTGCTGCTGGCTCGAAAGGAGGGAGTGTCAACTTTTCTTGCACAAAGTTCAAGTCCCATGCTGGCAATGGTGGCTTCCTAGGTGGCTTTACATTTTTAATCCCTCTCAGAAACTGCCTGAGCAGAGGATGTGAGAAGACTGGAGGATCCAAGTTGTATTCTGCTGAAATAGCTGATGCATGAATCTTAATGGAAGAATAGGACAGGCCGTTGTGGAAGAGCTCTGCCAAGTATTCCAGGATGTTAGCTATGTTTACCAGTGACACATTCTCTCCTTTTGCAGTACTCCAAATGAGATATCTTTTCCATTTTGCTGAATAATTTTTTCTTGTTGAGGGTCTGAGAGCCTCCAAGATAATGTCTTTAACCCTTTGAGATAAATCTGGGTTATTTGGTCTTATGCAATGTTCCAGACAGCCAGCTGCAGTGTTTTCAGGTTTGGATGTAGGGTTTTGAAGTTGTTCTGTGTTAACAGCAAGGGAACTAGGGGCAGAGGCCATATTTGTTCCCGAGACATGCTCCTCAGTAATGGGTACCAATGTTGCCTTGGCCAGTCTGGAGCTATCAGGATGATCCTTGGATGGTCTTCTTTGATCTTCAATAGCACCTTGTGCATCAAAGGAAGAGGTGGGAATGCATATGCTGTCAGGTTTTTCCAACTGAAAGATAGGGAGTCCACTTTCCAAGCAAGTGGGTGGTACGTCCTTGTGCAGAATTTTTTTTTTTTTTTTCAGTTGGTGATTGTGTGGGGATGCAAATAAGTCTATTTCTGGTAGTCCCCATTTCCCTGTAATGGTTTTGAAGATGTCCGGATGCAGCATCCATTCGTGGGCATCCGTGGTAGTTCTGCTTAGGATGTCTGCTAGTATATTTTCTTTTCCTGGCACAAAAATTGCTTGAAGCTGAATGTTGAAGCTCAGTGCCACATTCCAGAGGTCCATTGCCATGCAGCATAGAGGGTATGAATGTGTGCCTCCCTGTTTGTTGATGTACCACATAACTGTGGTGTTGTCCGTCCTTATCAGCAGTTGACCCTGTCAAAGAAATGGTCTGAATGCCTGAATTGCCAGTTTTACTGCCAGCATTTCCTTTTGATTTATGTGTAGGTGCAGCTGGTCTTGAGTCCATAAGCCTTGTATGCACTTGTCCAGCATGTGCGCCCCCCAACCGAGGTCTGAGGCATCTGTTGTGATGGTCTGGTTTGATTGACAGGCCTGAGCCCACCATTGGAATTCTTGTTTCAGGCATGGAATTATTGGAATTTGGGTTTCTAGGCTGTGCTTGTGCTGAGACCATAAATTCCTTAGGTACCACTGTAACTTCCTCATATGTAGTCTGGCATGTGGAATCAATATTATGCAGGATGCCATGTAACCGAGAGCTTGCAGGACTTTTCTTGCTGTTAGCTGGTTCTGCTTTGTTAATGCCATGAAGTAGAAAGGGAGTTGCTCCTGCTTTTCTACTGTCAGGAATGCCATTTGTTTTGTTGTGTCCAAATCTGCACCCAAGAAGGTTATCCTTTGGGATGGTATCAGCCTTGACTTTTTTATATTGACTGTGTATCCCAGGGCTTGTAGTAGATGAATGACCCTTTCCAAATCTTTTGTTAATTTGTTTTTGTTGTCCGCTTGTAACAGGCAGTCGTCCAGGTAAGGATAAATTTGAATTCCTGAAGCCTGCAATGAGCAATTACTGATGCCAGGCATTTCGTGAATACTCTGGGCGCAGTAGATAAGCCAAAGGGCAATGCTGAGAATTGATAATGCTCTGATCCTGCAAGAAATCTGAGGTATCTTCTGCAATTTGGTTGTATGGGGACGTGCAGGTATGCCTCCTTGAGATCTAGAGTTACCAGCCAAGACTCCTTGCCCAGCATGGGAAGAAGCTGCTGTAGGGTCAGCATTTTGAATTTTGGAACAATGAGGTATGTGTTTAAAGCGGACAGGTCGAGAAGAGGTCTCCATTGGTTTTCTTTTCTTGGTACCAGGAAGAGTCTGGAGTAAAATCCTTGTCCTTGTTCCAGAGATGGTACCCTTTCTATAGCTCTCATCCTTAGTAAGTGAGTTATTTGTTCTAGAGCTTCTGTCTTCTGATTTGGAGGTAGGTTTGGCATTCCTCTCTTCCTTGGTAGAGTATGGAAGTGAAACCTGTAACCTTGGTCTATTGTCTGTAAAATCCATTTGTCTCCTGTGATGTAATGCCAGTTTACTGAAAATAAGGCTAGCTTCCCACCTAAGGGTGCTTCTAGTTGTTCCCTGGTAGGCGGTGCCAGAGCCAAGTCACTGTGATTGTCCTGTGGAAGTGGTGGTGGCTGGATCTGTGGCTGTACCTCGCTGGTTGTTAGCCTGCCACTGACATCCCCTGTAGGCACCTCTGGATTGACCCCTGCCTCTTGAGCACCTATTCCTGCCTCTCGGAGGTCTGGAGGTGTCTGGAAAGGACCAATTCTTGGAAGGCCAGTTCCTGCTAAACCTTGGAGGCTGGACCTGCAAGAAATCCTTGACTGTCTGGACAGATTTTGCTTTCTCTTCCACCTTCTTCAGCACCTGCTGCGCAGGGGAGCCAAACAAATTGAGCTTATCCATGGGAGCATCTAGGAGCTTTGATTTAACATGGTCTGGTAAGGACTGCTCTTTCAACCATGCATGTCTTCTGATCACTGTGCCAGTCATGGCTGATCTAAAGGAAGCCTCCAGTGCATCATAGCCGCACTTTAAGGAATGATTACTGACCTGCTGAATGTTATGTACCATTTCCTGTACAGATTTTTTGTCTAATGGTTCATCCGAGGACAGTTTTTTAGTTAATTGGTCTAACATAAATTCCTGATACTGAATCATGTGGAATTGACAGTTCAAGGCCCTAGCTGAAAGAGTAGCAGAAGTGTAAACTTTTTTACCCCATCTCTCTAAGTCCCTAGATTCCCTTTCAGAGGGGAGGGGTTTTTTGGTAGAAGAAGCTGCTACAGCCTTGGGTCCCAGGGAGATAGTTTCGGGGTCTGCAAAAGGGGCCTTATACAAATGATAATATGTGTCCGGAACCCTGTAGTACCTATCGGGCTTAGCAGGGGCCGGAGGAAGAGAATCAGGAGCAGTACAAGCATCATTAAAAGCATCATCCACAACAGTAAGTACTGGAGGAATGGCTAAAGGCCTATGCTGTGGCAAATACAAAAAGGTTCTAAGCCTTTTCCTAGAGTCTGAAAAATCCTGGCCCTGCCATTGAAATTGTTCCCTCATAGCATGCAAGGTTTCCCCAAAAGAAAATTCCTCAGGCGGAGAGGCAGAAGGAATGGGGTCTTCTGCATCAGAGTCCTCATAAGGAGAAAAGGGGCCCTCTGGAGGGTTTGAATTATCTGACTCATCAGAGGAGCCATCTGAAGAAACTGGCTCAGGGGGCTCTACTCTAGTCCTCTTCTCTGGAGGTGGGTGAGAGGCCCTGTCTGGATGTGGTTGGGATCCCCGGATCAAAGAAATGAGATCCTCTGCTAGACTAAGCATTTGTGAACTGGAACTAGGCCTGTGAGAGGGGGTCTTAGCAGGCACAGATTTGGTAGTTTTTGCTGCTTTAGCCCTGGCAAAGGCCTTAATAGACATGGATGCAGGAGGCCTAGCAGCTCCACGTGCAGGGGAAGAAATATCCAAAGGGATAGTATCAGATAAATCCTGAACCTGCAAGAGCAGGTGGGATTTCAGTAGCAGATTCAGCCAGGCTGGATGAGGCCTTGGTAAGTGGTAAGCTTTCGGCCGAAGGAAGAACCGTGGACTCGGTTTCAGCCGAAACCGAGACACTCGCGGTTGGCTTAACCGCGGTTTCGCCGAAACCACGGACCGAAGTGTCGGTCCTTTCCTTGCATTTTTAGAAATTTGCGAGTCGGAGTATCCGACGGCATAATGTAAGCAAAATCGGAGCCGAAAAACTCTTCAGCAAATTCCGACCGACGTCTAAGCGTCCGTCGGTTGAAAGAAGCACAGGCTAGACAAGCTGCTACGTCGTGGTCTGGGCCTAAACAAGGTAAGCAGTAAGAGTGGAAATCTTTATGAGGTATTTGTTTCCCACAAGTTAAACAATTATTCACTTTTTCTGACATCGGTTGAGGCAAGAAAGAGTCCCCAACGGGGTACTTAGCTTTTTAGAAGTCTTCGGTACTTGTAGTAGTAATCTCTGGTTCTGACCGACCGGCACTTGCGAACAGCTTCTGCTTCGGGCGCCACGCGGCAAGAAAGACTGGGGAAAATGGCATCGGCTGATGCCTTTATACCCGAAGAACTGCAGCTATGACGTCGGGTGAAGTGCGACACCAGCCGAGGCCAGACCCAGACTTTGGAATCCGGCCGACCGAAGGGCTGCCTGATGACAGGACAACCCATTTGTAAGGACTGCAGATGCATCCTTGAAGGACATCTGTACTATGTTCATCGTGTTACACTGCTGCAGTCATTACACTTGGGTAGAATCCCAAAGCTAAGGTTGGGTGGCTGGTCTATAAAGAGTTAGGATTGGCTATGAGGCCCTGCAGAACTGCAGTGGCAAATCCTGCTCTGGATTTAGAGTAAAGAGGCAAGTGGTAATGCTTGGTAAAGGTGTGCACTGAACTCCAAGTTGCAGCCTCCAAAATTTCCTTGGTAGTTACTCCTCTGAGAATGGCTGTTGAAGTGACTGTTGCCCTGGTGGAATGTGGCCTAATGTTATTAGGGACTGATTTTCCATGCTGTGAGTAAAAGAAATGAATACAGTGTCCTATTCATTTGGATATAGTCTGCTTTGAGATAGCCTTGCTCTGTGATCCTGCAGCATATGCTACAAACAGTTGCTCAGATTTCCTGAAAGCTTTTGTTTTGTCCAAGTAGAAGTGTAACTGCCTGTGTATGTCCAAAGAGTGCAGAAGTTTCTCCCCTTTATTCTGGGGGTTTGGGTAAAAAGTTGGCAAATGGATGGTTTGGTTAAGAGCCGCACTAGATACCACCTTTGGCATAAAGGTAGGGTTTGTCCTTAAAGAAACCCTGTCCTGATGAAAAATTATAAAAGGTTCCACTGCCATTAATGCCTCTAGCTCTGAGACTCTTTGTGCTGAAGTTACTGCTAGGAGCAGAGCTGTTTTCCATGATAAAAATTTTAGATCAGCTGTATTGGTTGGCTCAAAAGGTGTCAGGGTCAGTTTTTCCAAAACGAAATTGAGGTCCCAAGTCGGTGTTGGTGCTCTCCGGGGTGGTCTTATGTTTTTAGCCCCTCTGAGATACTGTTTTAGCAAGGGATAAGAGAATAAAGGAGGATCTGTGTTGTAATGTGCTGAAATGGCAGAGGTGTGGATCTTAATTGATGAGAAGGATAGGCCTTTGTCCAGCATCTCAGTTAAGTATTGTAAAATCTGAGGAATGGTTGGGACAAGAGGGTCAAGGTTTTGAGCCTGGTTCCAGGCGCAGGATCTCTTCCATTTTTCTGAGTAAGCTTTCCTGGTGCTAGGCGTCCTGGCCTCTAAAATGACATCCATAACAGCTTTAGAGAGAGGTGTTGCCTGTCTGACTAATGAATCTGCCATGCAGCCAGGTTTAGGGTTTTGAGCTGACCGTGCAGGATCTGATTGTTTTGTTGAGTCAGAAGGTGTGGAATTTGAGGCAAAATCCATGCTGGGCCTTGAGCTAAGTTCTTTAAGATTGGGTACCAGTGCTGGCGTGGCCAGTCTGGAGCAATCAGGATCATCTGCGTTTTTTCTTGTCTGGCTTTTAGGAGTACCTTTGATAGGAGAGGCAGTGGTGGGAAGGCATAAACTTTTAGGCTTTTCCAGTTGAACGAGAGAGCATCCACTTTCCATGCTTGTGTGTGATAAGTCCTTGTGCAGAATTTTTGTAGTTGGCAATTCAGTGGGGAGGCAAAAAGATCTATGTTTGGGCATCCCCATTTTAGCGTTACCATGCTGAAGATTTGTGGATTCAATTTCCATTCGTGAGGGTCCATGATATTTCTGCTTAGATCGTCTGCTAGAGTATTTTTCTTTCCTGGCAGGAATTGTGCTTGCAGATGAACTTGATACATTAGAGCTGTGTTCCACAAGGTCATGGTTTGCCTGCATAGGGGATAAGAATGAGTGCCCCCTTACTTGTTTATGTACCACATTACTGTGGTTTTGTCTGTCTTTAGTAATAGTTGTCCTGGATGTAGGAGGTCCTTGAAAGCTGTTAGGGCATTTTGAACAGCCAACATCTCTTTTTGATTGATGTGAAGATGCATTTGGTCTGTGGTCCACTTGCCCTGAATGCATTTTCCTGCCATGTGTGCTCCCCAGGCGTAATCCGAAGCATCTGTTGTTAGAGTCTGCCTGGCTGTGGGTAGGGTAAAAGGCTGACCCTTGTTTAGGTGACATGCCTGTGCCCACCATTGAAACTCCTGTTGTAGGCAGGGAATCATTGGTATTACTGCTTCTAAACTGTGAGAGTGTTGAGTCCAAACACCTTTTAGGTACCATTGTAATTTCCTCATATGCAGTCTGGCATATGGTATTAGTAGTATGCAGGATGCCATGAATCCCAGGGCCTGCAGAATTTTTCTTGCAGGGAGATGGGACTTTTTTGCCATTAATTGAAAATATTGAGTTAGTTGAACTTGTTCGTCTGGAGTGAGATAAGCCATCTGGGCCATTGTATTTAAGCTGGCACCCAGGAATATAATCTGTTGTGAGGGCACTAGTTTTGACTTCTTTTCATTTACTGTTTACCCTAGAGAAATTAGCAACCTTTTTACAAATGCCAGATGCTGTAGAAGAATGTCCTTTGTCTCTGCTTAAATGAGGCAGTCGTCCAGGTATGGATATATTTAAATTCCTTTTTGTCTGCAAAATGCAATTACTGGTGCCAGGCACTTTGTAAAGACCCTGGACGCAGTAGATAAGCCAAAGGACAGTGCAGAGAATTGGTAGTGCATTGTACCAGCTTTGAATCTGAGGTATCTTCTACAATTTTGTCTGATAGGGACATGCAGGTATGCCTCTTTGAGGTCCAGAGTAACAAGCCAAGCCTTCTTGCCCAGCATGGGTAGAAGCTGCTGTAATGTCAACATTTTGAGTTTGGGAATATCCAGGTAAGTATTTAGAATTGATAGGTCCAGTATGGGCCTGCAGGCCTTGTCCTTTCTGGGGACCAGGAAGAGTCTTGAGTAAAATCCTTGTCCTTGTTCCTGTTGTAGAACTTTTTGAATAGCTCTCATGTCCATGAAGGCTGAAATTTGCTTTTGTGCCTCTGCCCATTGATTTTGTGGCAGGTCTGGCATTCCTTTTAGCCGTGGTAAAGTAGGAAAGTGGAACCTGTAACCTTGAGACACAATATTCAGTGATTGTTTGCCAGTTTTGAGAAAAAAGTGCTAGTTTTCCCCCTAGGGGGGCCTGCCAAAAGGGAAGTGCTTGGCGTACGAAGGGGAAAGTCATTGGGACTGTTTCCTGTAAGGTTGAGACTTGTCCTCACCTCCTTTTGGGATTGAGGTGCCCCACTGTCATTGTCTGTTAGAGCCTTGGGGTTGTGATCTGCCACTTGGGCATCTGTATCTGCCTCTCTGTGGCCTGTCTGACACTAGAAAGGACCAATTCTTTGTTGGCCAATTTCTGCTAAATCGAGGTGGCTGTACCTGTAAGAAATCCTTAATTGTTTGCATATATTTAGCTTTATCCTCCATTTTCTTTAACACCTCTTCTGCCTTAACACCAAACAGGGTATCATGCTGTAAAGGAGCATCCAATAATTTTGCCTTAACATGATCAGATAAACTCTGTTCCTTTAACCAAGCATGTCTTCGAATCACAGAACCTGTAACTGCGGCTCTACAAGAGGCCTCTAAAGAATCAAAACCACATTGCAGAGTATGTTTTCCAACCTGTTCTACTGCATGTAATAAATCCTGCATTTCTTTAAAGTCAGGAGCTTCTGAGCTTGCAAACATTTTCTGTTTTAACTGAGCCAATAAATATTGTTGGTACTTAAGCATGTGAAACTGGCAATTTAAAGCCCTTACTGCTAAAGTTGCAGAAGTGTAAACTTTCTTTCTCTGTCAGAGGGTACTGGATTTTTTGCAATGGAAGCCTTAACCCCTTTTGGACCCTGGGAAATAGTTTCTGGATCAGCAGAAGGGTTTTTATAAAGAAACTTGTGAGAGTCAGGGACTCTGTAATACCTATCTGGCTTGGCTGGTGCAGGGGGCAAAGAATCAGGAGATAAGCTGGATTTAGAGAACACATCATCCACAATATCTAGCACAGGCAGAATAGCCAAGGGCCTGTGCTGAGACAATAAAAGGAAATCCCTGAGCCTTTTCTTGGATTCTGAATAATCCTGACTTTCTCAATGGAAATGCTCCCTCATGGTATGTAAAGTTTCCCCAAAAGAATAATCCTCAGGAGGAGAGGCTGAAGGGATAGATTCTTCAGCATCAGAGTCCTCATGGGGGGGGGGGGTGGTAGAGAGTATCCCTGGTCTGAAGAGGAATCAGAGGAATCATAGTCTGTATCCTGCCTAGGCCTTTTCTCAGGAGGGGGATGGGAACCCCTGATTAGAGTAATGAGGTCTTCGGCCATTTTGAGCATCTGTTTCTTAGGCATGGAGGACTGTCCAGGAGAATGCTGTACTTGCTTCTTTGTCTTTAATGGTACTTTTGTCTTGGCTGTTGCTTTAATGGTAAGTTGTGAAGGTCTGAAAACACCCTCAGAAGCCGATGCCTGCTCAGCGGCTCTGGACCCATCTGAGGGATTCGTTTCCGTAGGCCCAGTACCTTGAGTTTCCAGAGGCCTAGTTGTCCCCACGTGGGAGTCGGAGGCGGCCTGTGGCTCTGAGATAGCGGGTGTCAGGGGCTGCGAAAGCGCCTCACTAAGAACCGGTGAACTGGCAACTGGCCTAGAAGAGGTTTCATCGGTTTTGGACCTCGGATGCCTGTCTTTATCTTTGTCTTTGTGTTTTTTCGGAATTGCGGTCGTAGGTTGATCCGACGGCATAGTATAATTGAACCTTGGGCCAAAGTAGTGCAAAGCAAAATCAGAACGTCTTTTTATAGTGCGTTTGTTAAATCTAGCACAAAACCGACAACTAGTGACGTCATGATCAGGGCCTAGGCATGGAATACAGTAAGAGTGGAAGTCCGTATGAGGTATTTGCTTCTCACAAGAAATACAATTATTAACTTTTTCTGACATCGGTCTGAGGCAAGAAAAAAGTTTCCCCAATGGGGTGCTTAGCTTTATTGAAGACTTCGGATTTGAAATTCGACTTCAAAAAATCTCAGGAGTCGGCCGACCAGCACTTGCGAACTGCTTCTGCTTCGGGCACCGCGCGGCAAGAAAGACTGAAGAAAATGGCGTTGGATGCATCTTATATACCCCTGGCGCACTGACGTCAGGGAAGAAGTGACACTGACGCCGGACCAAGACTTTGGAACTCTGGCATACATATGAAAGGATGTGTCTCAGTCCTCTTTTTAGATTTCATTATGGAACTTTTATTCAACTATAAAATGCTCTACTCATCAGCTATACCTGCTAAGGGGAGATCTCATTTTGATGTACAGTGTTTTACAAATGATCGAATTGCAGCAACTACAGGTGTGACCTTTAATGCATATCACACTGACATTAGCAGAAACAACAGTGTAGGTAGCATCCCTTTCCATAGAAATTAAGTATTTTGGTGCAGCTCAGCGCTGAATTTGATTGCACCATTTTAACCACATAGTGTTAGAAATGAAAGAAAATCCTTTTGTTTCTGGAAAGATGCAAAATGTCATGAAAATGAGTCTCATAATATCAAACATAAATGTAAAAAACTCAAAATAACAAAAAAACACATCTGTGGAGGCAAACTCCCTGCACCTCCTGATAATCATATATATCAACTCTGAGACTGCAATATAGTAGAGAAAGGGCAAATTTAAGAGTCCCTGCTGTTCCAGTCTTGCTCTGGAAAAGCAGATGATGTTAGATCAGCTAATTTTCGATCAGCTGTGCCAGCCTTTTCCCCTTTTCCACAACATGACTTGCTGATGAAGTGAACATATCTCATATATATATTTATATATGCATATGGAGTTTAGACCTCATCCTATATGTATTACAGAAATGGCTTTGATGAAAAAATATTTATTTAACACGACAACTGATGCACATACATTTTGAAAATTAGTTTCATCCTACCTTTTAAATAGAAGTTAAATAACCTGCCAAAGGAAACTAGGTGTAAGGCCAGGTTGTGACACCCAAAACTCTTCTAAGAGACTTCATTTAGAACCTGAGGCCATGTGTCAGTTTCCTACGGTAGTTTAGTGTAAGAATTTCAGGGAATTCTAATGTGATACTTGGAAACAAAATGTAATCAAGAATGCCATCCTATCCCAATGGATTTGACTGAATCTCAGTTCTGATTAGCATTAAAACTTTTGTTGTCAATTCATGAAGGTTAGCACTCACACTGTAAGCAGTAACAAAAATGTTGTCTTATCTGATGAAACTATTATGATTTTGTATGACAACATTTTGCCCAATTTTTCTAGACATAAGTTTCAACCTTCCTTTTGAGCACAGGTCAGTTAGCCCCCAGTGAAGACTAGATGTAATACTGGAATGTGATACCAAATGTTCTTTGGAGCACTGGGTCTGGAACCTGTAAATGTGAAGCTGTATTTCAAGTCCCCAGTAGAATGCTCATAATAAAATATCCAGAGGACTCAAATTAAGATACTCCCATTACAAAAAAAAAACTCAGTGACATGCTATACCCAAAGGTTTCACTGAATCTCAGTTCTGATTTACACAGCGAATATACTGCCTTTTTCAGTACACTAAGTTTAAGCTAGCTATGTCCCGTTACTGAGAAGTAAAACCAATGAATAACACATGACCTTTCAGGTCTGAGTTCTGGGTTCCAGACTCCATTCATTTTAATTATTGTACTTATCAGATAATTACCACAAAGGTGTCCTTAACAAGATATATATTTTTTTACATCTTAACACTGGTTTCACACTGACTTTAACATAAAAAGAGATATACTAAAACTGAATTATCTTGGGATCTTTTGTTCTGGACTTTTCCTGTGGTGCTGAGAAAACTCAGTACCCATAGTTAATGAGTTAAGATCAGTCTTCTAAAGAGATGGTACTTCAGGGACATCCTAAAGGAGGCCTCTGAGCTGCATGTTCAAATCAGGGAACATAGATGTTTCAAAAGGATCAAAACCATATGGACAAAATACAGCTTGCCAGAAAATTCCAAGAAAGTCCTTGGAAAAACTAGTAGCCCCTTGTTTGATGCACTGAATGGCATAACTCAAACACAGTGAATGAGAAGCTAGGACATGGATTGTGTAAGGTCTGGAAGATGAAAAGATGATTCTTAAAACCAGACCTGTCTACGAATATCAACCAGCATGGGTTCCCAAGCAATAGAGTAATGTAACATGACTGAGACTACAGTCAGCAGTCCTGCTGCAAAATTCTGCACCAAGTCATCATCTGAAAACCCAAGCTAGACGATGTTGCAAAGTCTAATGATGGAACAAGGTTCTGAATCTGGGCAATACTGTTTAAATGGCAATAGCTTTGGTGAGCCTATCTAGTCTTTCCTTGGCCCAAAACAGTTGTGACATTACAACAAACTACGATAGCTAAAATTGCACTGACACATTAAACCACAAAGAAGGCATTGGCCCATTATACCATTTATTCTTCTCCCCATTGATGTGTCCACTGTTTTGGGTTCATTTCCAGTCTCTGGCTATTACAGTCACTTCTTACATTGCTACAAAAAATGTCAGCCATTAAAAACAGGAAATATACTTTCTGAGGATTTATTAAAAGGCGTGGGAACACAGTGATACGTTATAAAGCGTACAGACGCACGGTTAAGACAAACAGATTTACTTCAAAAGTAAGAGGTACATTTGTTATAAAAAAGTCACCACTCATTTAGTGAGATGCAACATACGGCAATTTCAGTGGCACATCAGTGACACTAAGCTGGTAATTTTCATTTTGCTTTCACTGCTTCTTGATAAGCTTACTATCTTTGAATCACTCCATCCTTACCTTCCCATTAAGTAACAATAATTTTTCTCTGAAAGCAGTTATACATCCAGTATACGAATATCTTGTTCTAGTTACATTTCCATTTTCTGTTTTACTTCCCATTTTTAGCGTTTATACTTTTCAGAAATTATTTAAGTAGCTACTAGGTAAGTTGCAGTTGGTGCTTTATTTTTTAGGGTACTGTTTATTTTAATAATCACCTTGCTCCCGTTCTTGGTTATTTAACTCTTCTCAGACCAGATGAGGCTCAGTTTTCATTTCCTACATATTATCAATGCAAGTTAATAGGCACACAACTGTACTTCCTATTTTGTGCTAAACAACAGCTCAGTTAGACAACATTCGACATTACATATTCCAAAACAATGCTTCAGAGCACAATAATATGGCAAAAAAATATGTACAGTTTATTTCATGTTTGTGTTTCTTCATATTATGATTGAGCCAGCAAATACGGGAACATATATTTTTTTAGGCTTAAAACATGTGCAAAACTTAAAGAAGCAGGCCTCACTACTTTCTCCAGTTACACTTTCTTCATTTTTATACTTTTATGTAAAAAAAT